>NC_056738.1:53075727-53160727 GCF_019279795.1 Protopterus annectens | reverse complement strand
CCTTCAGAAATATACTAGAAGAAAAGATTATAGCTATAAAACAAACAAACAAGTGGTGAAGTAGTAAAGTACAATGTCAGGATTATCCTGTGGAGACTAGGACTAAAGAAATTACAAGAAAAAGCAAATATGCTTTATAAAATGAAAAATTAGAGAATATGTTTGTATTTCTGCGAAGAAGAAGCTAAAGGACATGTCTTTCTGAAATACAAGAGTGGAGAAATTATCTGAAAAAATATGTGAAGAATTGTTGGGGCAGCAATTAAAAATAGTAGTAACATAAATAGGGATATGACTGAATTGGATATTATAAGAAGAAGAACAAAGTATATAAAATAACAATGGACAAAAAAGTTATTTCTGTGTAGTATGAGTAATTTGAAATGAGAGATTAAACAAGATTATGTTCATTGTGAAATAGATATTATCAGCAATATTAAGAAAAATCAGATGATGGTTATGGAAAAAAGAGTGGTGGGTCTAGTTTGAAGAAATTTGATAAAGATGAAGAATAGCATGTATAAGGAGGAAATTAAGCAACTGAGGGAGTAAATTTTGTAAATTTGTAAATGTGTATAGAACTGTGTAAAAATGTAAATATGTAAATATTTATTGTACATAGCATGTAAATAAAAATCTACTATTTTCATTGTGAATTAGAACATTCTGCTGCCCATCCTGCTTCTGTTCCTATAATGGAGGCAGCTAGGAGAAACTCTCAATAATGGAGGGAGAAAATGAGTTATTGTGGTTTGTGAGAACAGTATGGTTCTATCAGTCAGACAGAAAACAGTTGAAAAGTGAGTGGATAGTACAAATAGTGTCTGGCTGACTTTAAACGTCAGGATTTTGAAGAAGTTGTTGCAATTGAAATTACTTCTAGACGTTTGCATGGTTGGTTTATTGAACAAAGGGGATTCTGGAGAAGAGTCTGAATTTCTGTGTTGGGATATGATGGGAAATATTTACAGAATAGACACAGATTTGGATGGAAAGGAAATAAGTCATACATTGGATAGACATAAGGTTGCACGTGGGATGCAGTCTGGAAAATAATATGCCGATGAAGATAAAATAACAAAATATTAAAAAGAAAAAAGTTTGTTGTTTAAATAAGAAAGAAGAAATAATAGACATATATTTTGTGTGAGATAATTTAATGTTACAGTTGGGTTTTGAAGTAAAAGACATAAGATCCTTGATTTATTTGCAGAAAGAGACATTTTGTGACAACATTTGAGACAGAAGACTTCATGGAAAGATTTTTGTTTAAATGTGTTAAAAGAAGGACTATTATTTATGGAATAAGTTTACATTTTCTGGGAAAAGGACTCGATTAAAAAAATGTTTGTTCACTTTAGTACTGATGATATTTAGTTAAAAGATGTCAAAATAGTTTTCTTTTATGTTTTATTCAGCTTCTGATAATGTGAAAGTTAAAGATGAGAGAGAAATTTTGAGGTGAGAAGTGGGTGTTATTATAAAATATAAGAAAGCTATAATAAAGCATTTACCAAGTGTTGCACATGCATATAGTAATAGAGGAACAATAAGATATATTGGGCAGCCTAAAACTTTTTTTGTGGGGATTTCAACCATCTGATAAATTAGTGTACAAACATCAGATGTAATCAATGTGGGGAAAGGTTCATATGATGACAAAGTGTAAAAAGGAATGTAGAATATGTAAAAGTGAAGGGCATCTTTGGTTTGATTGCAAAAATAATAAGCCATATAATGTTTACAGGATGATGAAGAATGTATTGTAATGTCTGAATGTAATAAGGAAGTAGGGGAAAGAGGAAAATGTGTTAATGAAAAAAGATGAAGTAATAAAAGAAGACTTTGATAAAAATGGTATAATTCTGGAGGTTAATAACTGCACTGAGAGTATTGGAAATGAAAAATTAATTGAAAGTGATGAGTCAGATGTTTATCAAGAGAGTATAAAGGATGTTTAGAAAATAAATTCAATAAGCGCGAGAGAAAGGGTGAAGAAAAGAAGAATTAAAAATACATCACCAAAATACTAAAAAGAAAGATAAGGAGCAGTGTTGAAGAAAAGAAGAATTAACAATATATCACCAAAGATTAAAAAGAAAGGTAAGGAGTAGCTTTGGATGTGTTTTAATTAATGAAAGTAGTAACAATTCAGATTCTGAGGGTCAAGGAACAGTTGCACATAAACACAGAAAAATATTCAATTGAGAAAAGAATAAAACATAAGAAAATAAAAATTTAAAATACTTCCCTTAAACTTAAAAAGAAGAAAAATTTGTAATTGTAAAATGTTTTAGTAAATGTGAATAGTATTATTAATGTAAAAAGGATGGAGGTCCTAGAATGGTGTGCTAAATGTGATATCAATATTATTCTTATAGAGGATGTAAGATTTCTGACAAGTGAAGAAAGATTGCAAATAGACAAATTGTGGGGTGGAAAAAATAATATGGAATTTAGGAAGTGAATGTTGTTCTGGAGTGGCTGCATTGTGTACAAAACAGCAAAATTATTAGATGGAACATGTGTAAGGGTGAGAAGGTTAACTGTTGTGTATGTAAGGTGGGGAGAATGTGGTTATAGAATTATAATATTATATGTGCATACAAATGGCATGAATCTGTTTCTCTCAACTAGGTATCAATCCATATATTACCAGATGGGTGGTAAACTGGCTAACTGATAGAACCCACCTAATCAAAATAGGGGAAGCCACCTCAAGCAGTAGACCCATAATGAGGGCATACCCCAGGGATCAGTCTTGGGGTCTCTATTATTCGGGATATACTTCTTCGATGTGCAGGCCAAAACCAGTGGGCTATGGCTGATCAAGTTTGCAGATGACTGCAAGCTGGGCACAGTCATCAATTCCCCAAGTGATGTGGATGTCCTCCAAGAAGGTCTCACCCAAACAAATGACTGGTGCCAAAAACATGGCCTCAAGCTGAATGCCAAATAATGCATCATAATCCCCTTTGGGGAGAGTGATATTCCCACATATTATCACATTAATAACAACATCTTAAGTACACAGCCAGTAGTGAGGGATTTGGGTACCCAGGTTGATAGCAACCTGACTTTTGACCACCATGTTGCTTTCATTATACAGAAAGCTTTCTACATGGCCAACCTCATAAGTAAGGGTTTTTCATCCAGGGAAAAAGAGGTCATAATATCCCTGTATTCTCTCCTTATAAGGCCAATTATTGAGTACAATGCTCCCTTCAGCATGTACTTCTCAAAGTACATGCAGCAGCTGCAGAGACCACAGATGTTCCTCACCAGGAGAACCCAGGGTCTGAAACACCTACCCTACACAAATAGGCTAAAAGCCCTGATCTTTTACTCAGTTTCATACAGACTCCTCAGAGATGACCACCGTCTGGCATACAAAGCAATATCAGACCCCACCTAGATGGGACTGTTGCATATCTGCAAGTCAAGACTTCAATAAAAAAACAAACAGATTTATACAAGTCTAATATAAAACTAAGAGCTAATAATATAGAAAAAACATTTTACCTAACAAATGGTCTCCTGTTTTTCAAAACAGGTTTAAGTGAAATTTTATCATTCAGGCCTGGACTAACATGTGCCTTGAGTCTAACAATCCATTTAATCTCTGTTCTTTCTGTATAGTTTCTGATATCTCCCCCTCTGGGGCTAGGGTTATTCACCTGGAGGACCATAAATTTAAAAGTGTGATTGGTGTTTGTTGCAAGAACATGCTTAGATAAAGCATTATTACTGGACTGAATGCATATTTGGTAAAGGTGTTCTCGTATCCTGTCCCTGAACCTTCTATCAGTTTTACCTACATAGAAGGCAGGGCAGGAAGTACAGATTGCCATATAAACTACATGTTCACTATTGCATGTAGCAATAACTTCAAACTGAAACCATTCAGAAGTAGTCGGGTGGACGAACATATTATAATTAGAAATATGGGTACAAAATGTGCAGTTATTACATGGACACGTACCATTTCTATGTGAGCTATTACTGACGGCTTCCATTATATTGGGATAACATAAAATTCTGTGCAAATTCTTCTTGTTCTTAAAAATGAACTGTGGATATTCACCAGCAATATCTTTAATTAATGGGTCAACAATCAGCATCCTCCAGTGCTTAGAGATAATTTCTCTAATTTCATTGAAGTCATGCATATAAAAAGTAGAAATTTTCTGTTTAGTCCTTATTTCTTGGTTTGTTCCTCTATTATTGTGAGGGCTGGAATATACAGTTGCACTCTGATCCGAGAAGTATGGGATAGCCCTATCACTTCTATAATGTTCTACACTTTGGTAACAACTGTGTATTTCATTTATATTATAGGATCTAGATAACAGTCTTTCTTTAAGATCAGTTAGTTCATTCTCATATCCCTCTTGGGTTGGATTCAACCTGCAAGCTCTTATAGCCTGCCCTTTAATAATATTATTAAAAACAAACTTCGGGTGCATACTCCTTCTGTGTAATAAGGTATTCCTATAACAGGATTTTCTATGCACACCAGTATTAAGTTTGCCATTGTCTAATCTTTCTATATGCAACTCCAAAAAATTAATACTATAAATGGACTCATTCATTGTAAATTTTAAATAATCAGTAAGTGAGTTAATTTCATTAAAGAAAGTATTTAACTCATTTTTGATGCCCGTCCACAAAAGGAAGAGGTCATCTACAAATCGTTTGGAAAACATTACAAAATTCTGAAAACTGTGCAATGTAAATAGATGCTCCTCTTCCCGCATAGCCATCACCAGATTGGCGTAGCTGTTGGCACATGATGTGCCCATAGCCACGCCATCTCTCTGAGTGAATATATCATTATTAAATACAAATATATTATTTTCTAATATTGTCTCAAGTAGTAAGCATAACAAATCTACTTTAGCAGGTATAAATTCTGTATGTTGTGTAAGATATCTATGTATTTTACCAATACCTTACTGATTGGAAATGACCATAAACAATGACTTGACATCAAAAGTTACGAACAAATATGGAAGAGTGTCTTCTACAGAATCCATTTTATCATAAAGGTCTATTATGAACTTTTTTGTATCTTTGAGAATGAATTGGTTCTTGTCAACTACAGGTCTCAAGGTCTTCTCAATATAAACTGAGATAGACTCAGTGACCCAACCCCTACTAGCGACTATAGGTGTCATCGGTGGGTGGGTTGGGTCTTTGTGTATCTTAGGTAGACCCTGTATGACAGATATTAATGGATTCTTAACCCAGAAAAAAATTGAACAGTTCTGCATTAATAATTTCACTTTTCTTTAAGTCTTCAAATGTATTATAAACCCTCATGATATGGCTATAAACATCTTCAAGCAAAATAGGTATATAAAACGTCCTATCATCAAGAATTTCATACATTAAGCTAGTATAACCATGTACATCCATTACAACTACAGGCCCGTCTTTGTCCGCTGGTCTGATAATAAGATTCTTGTCATCTTTTAGTCTATTTAATGCTGATTTCTGCTTACATGTCAAATTACCCTTCTTATATTCATGGGGATATTTGCATAAATTATATGCATCTTCCTCGACCATTTTACTAAATGCGTCTAATAGAGGATGATGGTTGGGAATAAATGTACTAGATTTTGAGAAGCTTCGAGTTTCTAAATTAGTATTTTCATTCTTGAACAAAAATTTCAATTGTACATTACGAACAAACAATTTAGTATTTAAAATTATGTCTGTCATATCACTTTTAGTGGTAGGTATGAATGATAAGCCCTTATTCAATAGTTCAATTTCATCTTTATCAAAGGGTCTATGTGAGATATTCCATACTATGTTGGTGTTAGTTTCTCCCACATTTTCTTCAAAGTGGGTCCCCTCTGTTCTCCACCTAAAGCTTTCCTTTTCTGCCTCCCTCTGCTCATGGAATGACTCCTTCCCCTTCGGGAGGGGTCGCTGATTACTACTAGTAGCTCTAGTTTGATACACCCTCCCCCTTTCCCAATCAGCGACCCCTCCCGAAGGGGAAGGAGTCATTCCATAAGCAGAGGGAGGCAGAAAAAGCTCAGTGGAGAACAGAGAGACCCACTGAAAATGTGAAACTAACACCAACATAGTATGGAATATCTCACATGGGCTGATAAAGATGAAATTGAACTATTGAATAAGGGCTTATCATTCATACCTACCACTAAAAGTGATATGACAGGCATCATTTTAGATACTAAATTGTTTGTTTGTAATGTACAATTGAAATTATTCAGAATGAAAATAATTTAGAAACTGAGCTTCTCAAAATCTAGTACATTTATTCAACCATCATCTCTATTGCTTAGTTGAGAAGATGCATATAATTATGCAAATATCCCGTGAATATAAGAAGGGTAATTTGACATGGCGAAATCAGCATTAAATAGACATGACAAGAATCTTATCGAACCAGCGGTTAAACCGGCCTGTGTAATGGATGTACATGGTTATACTAGCAATGTGAAATGTGATGATAGGACGTTTTATACCTATTTTGCTTGAAGATGTTTATAACCATATCATGAGGGTTTATAATACATTTGAGCAAAGAAAAGTGAAATAATGCAGAACTGTTCAATTTTTTCTGGGTTAAATCCATTAATATCTGTCATACGGGGTCTACCTACACAAAGACAACCCGCCCACCGATACCTATAGTCGCTACGGGGTTGGGTCACTGAGTCTATCTCGGTTTATATTGAGAAGACCTTGAGACCTGCAGTTGACAAGAACAATTCATTCTCAAAGATAAAAAGTTCATAATGACCTTTATGATAAAATGAATTCTGTAAGACTCCTTCCATATTTGTTCGTAACTTTGATGTCAGTCGTGTTTATGGTCATTTCAATCAGTAAGGTATTGGTACATAGATATCTTACACAACATACAGAGTATGCCTGCTAAAGTGGTGTTATGCTACTGAGACAATATTGAAAATAATATATTGTAATAATGATATATTCACTCAGAGATGGTGACTATGGGCACATCATGTGCCAACAGCCAATCTGGTGATGTATGCGGAAGAGGAGCATCTATTTACATTGCATAGTTTTCAGAATTTTAATATTTACAAGCGATTTGTGAATGACCTCTTCCTTGTGACGGCAGCAAAATGAGTTGTATACTTTTTAAAATTAACTCACTGATTATTTAAAATTTACAAGTAATGAGTCCATTTATAGTATTAATTTTTTGGATGTGCATATAGAAAGATTGAACAATAACTTAATACTGGTGTGCATAGGAAATCCTGTTATAAATACTTACTACACAGAAGGAGTATGCGCAAAGTCTGTTTTTAATAATATTATTAAAGGGCAGGCTATTAAACTTTCAGGTTGAATCCAACAAGAGGAGAACGAACTAACTGATCTTAAAGAAAGACTGTTAGCTAGATCATATAATATAAATGAAATACACAGTTGTTACCAAAGTGTAGAAAAATATAGAAGTGATAGGGCTATCCCATACTTCTCGGATCATAGTGCAACTGTATATTCCACCCTCCCAATAATAGAGGAACAAACCAAGAAATAAGGACTAAACAGAAATTTTCTACTTTTTATACACATGACTTCAATGAAATTAGAGAAATGATCTCTAAACACTGGAGGATGCTGATTGTTGACCCATTAAAGATATTGGTGAATATCCACAGTTCATTTTTAAGAACAAGAAATTGCGCAGAATTTTGTTATCCCAATACAATGGCGTCACTAATAACTCGCGTGAAATGGTAGCATCCATGTAATAACTGCCCATTTTGCCTATATTTCTGGTATAATATGTTTGTCCACCTGACTACTTCTTGATGTTTTCAGTTTGGAGTTTTTGCTTCATGCAATACTGAACATGTGGTTTATATGGCAATCTGTAATTCTGCCTGCCTTGTAGGTAAAACTGATGAAGGTTCAGGGACGAACTGGTACCTTTACCAAATGCGCATTCGGTCGTAATGCTTTATCTAAGCATGTTCTGCAACAAACACCAATCACACTTTTAAATTTATGGTCCTCCAGGTGAATAACCCTGAAGGGAGATATCAGAAACTATACAGAAGGAACAGAGATTAAATGGTTGTTAGACTCAGGCACATGTTAGTCCAGGCTTGAATGATAAAATTTCACTTAAACCTGTTTTGAAAAACAGGCATTTGTTAGTAAAAATTTCTATTATTGGCTCTTAGTTTTATATTGAACTTGTATAAATCTGTTTGTTTTTATTGAAGTTTTTACTATAAATTTTATATAACTATATAGGTGTGACTGGATATTTTCTGAGTATTATTTTTATAATGTATAAGCTATAAGTAAGAGAAATGCTTTCTTTAACAGATCTGCATATTTTGTCTTTGACTTTAAGAACGTTGAAAGAATTCATGATGATGTCATCTGGTTAATTATTTAATTGAATACCTGCTATAAAATGTTCAACACTCCTTACTTCTGTTTGTTAAAGGTCTGAGGAAGCCTTCTGGCGAAAGTGCTTACCTTTTTTATATGCCTAAATAAATATATCTGGTTTTATCTATGATGGATTATTTCTTGGATGTTCTAACAGTATGGACTTCTGTCTTCCTATTGGGATTATATTGATGTTGAAGACAGCTTTATATGCTGGGTTGCTCCTAAGTGCCATCATTTACTTTTTTATTTTTCTAATTACAATTGGTTTTGGAGCATTTATCCCTGTGTGGCTTGGACTTTATTTTTATTGCTTACTAATATAAAATATTAGTCAAACACAGAAAAATAAAATAAACCTTGAATATACTGTATGAATGGCTAATCACTTTTCTATGGATTTAAGTTTCAAAATACATTTTAGGCAGCATTGGTCATTAAGACCTGGATATGTATATGAGTTAAGCCTCAGTTGCCAGGCCAATTCTTTTTCTTCCAATCTCAAGGACCAAGGGCCCCCCTAACATCTTTCTTAACTTGTTTGATAACTAAGTAAAGAAAATAGTGACCTTGATTCTCAATTACATGTTTTGGTAAGGCACTGGTGTAAATCTGTCGACTGATGTTGTACTGATGTTCATAAATTCTTTGATTTAAATGTCGTTCCATTTTTCTGACATAAAAACCTTGACATACTTGGCAAATGATACACAATCTCACAGCTATAACAATTAAATTTACCCATAATGTCATAGGTGTAGTTGTTAATACAGAATCTACTAGTCACCTCCACATATTTACAAAAGTTCCATCTACCACATTTGTACATCCCAGCCTGCAACTAGTGGGGCCAACTCTAATCCTTCTGTGAAGTATGTTTTTTTCAAATTATACCCCCTCTTAAACACCATCGTTGGAGTAACCCCTATTTTTCTCTAATATACAGGTCATCCCTGAGAACAGACCAGTTCTTAGTAAGGATGTCCCTCCAAACCGTTACATCTAATAAAAAAGGGGTAATGAAATTCAAAGAAAAATTAGTGTGCATGAGTAGAGGAGTATGGGGAGTTTGTAATGTAACTGATACAATTGTTGATGTATCCTCAATGCTTAAATCACATGTGATATGGGTTAAAACATCCTTGTTAAGGATAGGTTTAAACAAGCCAGTACTCCTTTTCGTACATACTTCATTCATTACTTCATCTATTAGGTGTGATGAGTACCCCCTCCCAAGAAACATTTCCTTAAGGAAATCACACTCTAATAGGAAATCATCCTCCAGGGCAATCATTCTGGCAGCTCTCACAAGTTGGCCTTTTATAACAGCTCTTTTTTGGTAGTATGGGTGAGAGCTCTCAAAATGAACAGTGTATTGGAATAAGTAGAATTCCTATACATTTTAGCCACATATTTTCCATCCACCCTATCCTTTGAAAGCCAAACATCCAGAAATGAAATATGGTCAGTGCTAAAATCTGAAGTAAACTTGGGAAAAGGGGTAAGACCAGAAATAAATCCAATAAAGTCATTAGCAGCAGCTCTATCATCTTTCAGAAAGATAAAAATATCATCCAAATAGTGCATATATGAACACATATCAGCAAAAATGACACTATTAAAGAGAGATGTATTATGTATATGACTATTGCATATAATTAAAAATGGCGGGACTGGGGCTATTAAATCCAGAAGTATTTGCAGCTTCTTTGTTTAAAGTGTTGAGAGGGATAAATAGCAAAAATGAGAACTTAGCTGCAGGACTGTTTAATTATAAAAATATTTGGGAGATGAAATAGATAAGAAAGAAAAAGAATATATTAATGAAGAAATAGAAAATAATCAAGAAAAAATAAAAAACATGAAAAACAAACATTTATGAGATATAAGAAGATGAAAAATGGTATAAGGAAATGATGGTACAATGCTATTGTGCTAACCCTTCAGAAATATACTAGAAGAAAAGATTATAGCTATAAAACAAACAATCACGTGGTGAAGTAGTAAAGTACAATGTCAGGATTATCCTGTGGAGACTAGGACTAAAGAAATTACCAGAAAAAGCAAATATGCATTATAAAATGAAAAATGAGAGAATATGTTTGTATTTCTGCGAAGAAGAAGCTAAAGGACATGTCTTTCTGAAATGCAAGAGTTGAGAAATTATGTGAAAAAATATGTGAAGAATTGTTGGGGCGGCAATTAAAAATAGTAGTAACATAAAAAGGGATATGATTGAATTGGATATTATAAGAAGAAGAACAAAGTATATAAAATAACAATGGACAAAAAAGTTATTTCTGTGTAGTATGAGTAATTTGGAATGAGAGATTAAACAAGATTATGTTTATTGTGAAATAGATATTATCAGCAATATTAAGAAAAATCAGATGTTGGTTATGGAAAAAAGAGTGGTGGGTCTAGTTTGAAGAAATTGGATAAAGATGAAGAATAGCATGTATAAGGAGGAAATTAAGCAACTGAGGGAGTAAATTTTGTAAATTTGTAAATGTGTATAGAACTGTGTAAAAATGTAAATATGTAAATGATATGTATTGTACATAGCATGTAAATAAAAATCTAATATTTTAATTGTGAATTAGAACATTCTGCTGCACATACTGCTTCTGTTCCTAGAATGGAGGCAGCTAGGAGAAACTCTCAATAATGGAGGGAGAAAATGAGTTATTGTGGTTTGTGAGAACAGTATGGTTCTATCGGTCAGACAGAAAACAGTTGAAAAGTGAGTGGATAGTACAAATAGTGTCTAGCTGACTTTAAACCTCAGGATTTTGAAGAAGTTGTTGCAACTGAAATTACTTCTAGAGGTTTGTATGGTTGGTTTATTGAACAAAGGGGATTCTGGAGAAGAGTCTGAAATTCTGTGGTAGGGTATGATGGGAAAGATTTACAAAATAGACACTGAGTTGGATGGAAAGGAAATAAGTCATACATTGGATAGACATAAGGTTGCACGTGGGATGCAGTCTGGAAAATCATATGCCGATGAAGATAAAATAACAAAATATTAAAAAGAAAAAAGTTTGTTGTTTAAATAAGAAAGAAGAAATAATAGACATATATTTTGTATGGGATAATTTAGTGTTACAGTTGGGTTTTGAAGTAAAAGACATAAGATCCTTGATTTATTTGCAGAAAGAGACATTTTGTGACAACATTTGAGACGGAAGACTTCATGGAAAGATTTTTGTTTAACTGTGTTAAAAGAAGGACTATTATTTATGGAATAAGTTTACATTTTTTGGGAAAAGGACTCGATTAAAAAAATGTTTGTTCACTTTCGTACTGATGATATTTAGTTAAAAGACGTCAAAATAGTTTTTCTTTTATGTTTTATTCAGTTTCTGATAATGTGAAAGTTAAAGATGAGAGAGAAATTTTGAGGTGAGAAGTGGGAGTTATTATAAAATATAAGAAAGCTATGATAAAGCATTTACCAAGTGTTGCACATGCATATAGTAATAGAGGAACAATAAGGTATATTGGGCAGCCTAAAACTTTGTTGTGGGGATTTCAACCATCTGATAAATTAGTGTACAAACATCAGATGTAATCAATGTGGGGAAAGATTCATATGATGAAAAAGTGCAAAAATGAATGTAGAATATGTAAAAGTGAAGGGCACCTTTGGTTTGATTACAAAAAGTATAAGCAATATAATGTTGAGCAGGATGATGGAGAATGTATTATAATGTCTGACTGTAATAAGGAAATAGGGGAAGGAGGAAAATGTGTTAATGAAAAAAGATGAAGTAATAAAATTAGACTGATAAAAATGTTATAATTCTGGAGGTTAATAACTGCACTGAGAGTACTGAAAATGAAAAAGAAATTGAAAATGATAAGTCAGATGTTTATCAAGAGAGTAAAAAGGATGTTTAGAAAGGAAATTCAATAAGCGCGAGAGAAAGGGTGAAGAAAAGAAGAATTAAAAATACATCACCAAAAGCTTAAAAAGAAAGATAAGGAGTAGGGTTGAAGAAAAGAAGAATTAAAAATATATCACCAAAGATTAAAAAAAACGATAAGGAGTAGCTTTGGATGTGTTTTAATTAATGAAAGTAGTAACAATTCAGATTCTGAGGGTCAAGGAACAGTTGCACATAAACACAGAAAAATATTAAATTGAGAAAAGAACAAAACATAAGAAAATGAAAATTTAAAATACTTCCCTTAAACTTAAAAATAAGGAAAATTTGTAATTGTAAAATGTTTAAGTAAATGTGAATAGTATTATTAATGTAAAAAGGATGGAGGTCCTAAAATGGTGTGCTAAATGTGATATCAATATTCTTCTTATAGAGGATGTAAGATTCCTGACAAGTGAAGAAAGATTGCAAATAGACAGATTGTGGGATGGAAAAAAATAATATGGAATTTAGGAAGTGAATGTTGTTATGGAGTGGCTGCATTGTGTACAAAACAGTAAAATGATTAGATGTAACATTTGTAAGGGTGAGAAGGTTAACTGTTGTGGATGTAAGGTGGGGAGAATGTGGTTATTGAATTATAATATATGTGCATACAAATGGCATGAATCTGTTTCTCTCAACTAGGCATCAATCCATATGTTACCAGATGGGTAGTAAACTGGCTAACTGATAGAACCCACCTAATTAAAATAGGGGAAGCCACCTCAAGCAGTAAACCCATAATGAGCAGTGTATCACAGGGATCAGTCTTGGGGTCTCAGTTATTTGGGATATACTTCTCTGAGGTGCAGGCCAAAACCAGTGAGCTATGGCTGATCAAGTTTGCAGATGACTACAAGCTGGGCACAGTCTTCAATTCCCCAAGTGATGTGAATGTCCTCCAAGAGGGTCTCACCCAAACAAATGACTGGTGCCAAAAACATGGCCTCAAGCTGAATGCAAAAAAATGCATCATAATCCCCTTGGGGAGAGTGACATTCCCACATATTATCACATTAATAACAACATCCTAAGTACACAGCCAGTAGTGAGGGATTTGGGTACCCAGGTTGATAGCAACCTGACTTTTGACCACCATGTTGCTTCCATTGTACAGAAAGCGTTCTATATGGCCAACCTCATAAGTAAGGGTATTTCATCCAGGGAAAAAGACATCATGATATCCCTGTATTCTTCTCTTATAATTTCTTTATTGAGTATAATGCTCCCTTTGGCATGTACTGCACAAAGCACATGCAGCAGCTGCAGAGACCACAGATGTTCCTAACCAGAAGAACACAGGCTCTCAAACACCTACCCTGCACAGATAGGCTAAAAGCCCTGACCTTCTACTCAGTTTCATACAGACTCCTCAGAGGTAACCTCTGTCTGGCTTACAAAGCAATCTCAGACCCCACCTTGATGGGACTGTTGCATATCCGCAAGTCAAGCTCCACTTGAGCAACCCATACGCACAACCTCAACCTGGTCTGTGATATCAATAGAACTTGTTGACAGGACAGATTTGTGTCCCAGAGACTCCCTCATCTCTGGAATAGACTCCATCTCCACATCATGCAGAGTACCTAATTATGCCTTTTTAAGTGCACCCTGGAAAACTGAATGGGAAATAGAAAACACACCCCTGGGATTCCACCTGTGTCTCTGCTGGACAGGGGCTGTGGGTACTGACTTGTCTATACATGGGCTAAACTCTTGGCTGGGCTTATAAGGGTCTTAAGGCCAAGAGCCTAGCAACCTCCTATGATCCTATAATCCTATGATAAATGTCATATTATGTGGTAGTTAATATGAAAACTATTATTTCAGGGGACTTTAATTAATTGTGATTTAAAGGGAATGTATAAAAGAAAGGGAAAGATATCAAAAATGCAAGACGTGATAACATGTGGTAAGTTAGCTGTGTGGAATAAAAGCCAATGGACTTATAGAAGAGGGGCAATTGGATCTGAATGGATTATTTTGTACTGTTGGAATGTTTGGGTGTTGCAAATGGTGATATAGAAGAGATAGTTTTTTAGGATCATCTAGTAATAAGGATCAAGATGATGAAGGGAAAGGAATAAAAAATAAATGAGAAATTATGGGATGAATTTGAAGAGTGGGAAGAACTGCAGTTATGGAGGTATTATATAACCATGAAGTACTTTAAAAAATAGTATGAATGGTAGATTGAATTTAAAAAGAAGCATAAAATGTGTTTTTTCCGAATGGCAGGATGATGTAAGAAAGGAACAGATAGTGAAGTATGGAAAGATGTATACAAATGTATTAGAGAATTTAAAGATGAATACAAGTGAGTGTTATGATATAGAGAAGTAAATATATGAGAAAAATCAAGACATATTTTCAAGGGAAAAGGGAGGTGGTATCTACATGTTTGGTTAAAATATTAAAGTAGGATATTAGTATAATTAGGGAAATGAAAAATGTAAAAAGAGAGGCAAAATAAAAACAAGCAAATTATGATTACTGTTGTACAGCATGTAGAAAATCTGGAAAAGATAAAAGGAAAGACAATAATAGAGAAATAATATAAACAAAATCAAGAATGAGTTAAGGAAGAATTTGAAAATAAATTACTATTAATGAATTGAATGAAGTGCTTGGGAAAGTAAATGTTGATTTTGTATCAGGTCCAGATGGTATAATGTATGAAATGTATAAAAAATAAGGGATTGGCAAATAAAGTGTTTTGTAAACATTGTCAATGAATAGTTGAAAGGAGTGTTTATTTATGAAGAGTTATGCATTGTGATATTAACATTTATATGGAAAAGAGATTAAAAATGAATTAAAAATAGAGACCTATTACATAAAATAATGCAGATTATAAAATTTGTATGAGAATAATGCAGAGGATTGTGGAAGGAAGGATGAAAGACATTATAGAAGAAAGTATATGTGGTATAAAAGAAAAGGGAAGCCAGGAATTATTACTGGTGGTTTGAGAAATTGTGGATGATATTATAAGGAAAAGGGAAGATGTGAAACTTATGGTATGTGACATTAGTAAAGCATCTGATGCAGTAGGACATGATGCTTTGTCTGAAGTTATGGAAATGTATGGAATAGATAGCAGAATTAAGAGAGTGTGTATGTCAGTAAATCAAAATAACAGAGTGTTAGTAAATAAGTGGCTGAGTAAAGAAATATGCATAAATCATGGTATAAGATGTCCCATGAGTAGGGCATTGTTTGCATTAGTAATGAAGGTAATAGCGAGTGAAGTAGCTTATAAAATGAAATATGCTAGATATATGATGCAAGAGAAGGAAATGATTCAAGTAACTTTGACATATGATATAGTAGTGGTTGTTAAGAATGAGGGAAGTGTTGGTTAGTCTGAATGGATGTTTAAAGGAAATGGAAATGAGCTATGTTATAAGGCAATGGGAGGGTTTGATAAAAGAAATTAAATAAATATGTCTTATGGGGGGACTTGTAGATTAGTATTCAAGAGCAAGGTTTATCTGGTGAATTTTGTTTTAATAGAAAAATAGCATATGTCATATGTTTATATGGTTCCAGAAAAATATAAAAAAGAAAATGAGCAATTAGTGTTTTCTTTCATATTGGTTTCAAAGTTAAAATCAGCAAAAAAAAGGTGTGTTGTATAAGAATGAAGATGAAGGGAGGTTGGGTTAATTTAATCCAGGTGTTTATTCTGCTTATTTAAACTTATAATTCATATTAAAGTGCGTAAATAAAGATAATGATAAATTAATAGTGAAAATATTTAAGTATAAGTGCAAAAAGTTGGGGAGAGGATGAGAATAATATAAATGAAGAAATTAAAAATTATCAATAAAAATACTGACATGGAAAATGAAAATTGATAATATACAGAAGAATAGAATGATGGGATATAATAATGTAATGAAACAATATTATCATTCAAATCCATGTAAATTTTACCAAAATAACAAAAACATTAATGTAAGGAAAAGGTGGGGTATTAAGATTGTATAGTGTCAGGATTTCTTATGAAACTGGCAATAAATAAGTTAATGGTAAAGAGAAGTATGACATGTACAAAGAAAGTTGAAAGAGTTTGTTTATTTTGTAGGGATGAAGAGACAACAGAGCATATTTTTTTGAAATGTAAAAGAGTAGCCAAACTCTGAAAAAAGGTGTGCAAAGAACAAAATTTCTTGCTACTATTATGACACAAACAGTATAAATATTAATCCAGGATAAGATATTCAGGAACAACAATTGCTTTGGACTGTAAAAACACCTATGAGGGTATGGAAAATGCTGGACATTGTTTATGTTCCCAAGGAAATTACTATAACTTCATGTCAAGTTTTACCACCATTGATGTGCAGTGATCATGGGGCTATAAAGGTTAATTTGTTACTAAATAATTCTGCCAAACTATCTAAGCCAGTGTACAGAATGGTAATTATAATTTATATAGAAGTAAAACATTTACTTTCTAAAACTAACTGGAGTGAAGTGTTCCATGGAAAACCTGAAGATGGAATGTGGAAAGTTTTGAAAGAGAAATTGAGTGCAAAAAATCAAAAAATGTTAACATTAGGGGCATATATTTCCATACGAACAAAACATCGGATTAAGGTGAGAGACAGGAAATATAAGAAATGGAAGAGAGGTCCAACTAAAACTTTGAAAACTGAAATAAACAAGCTGGACAAACAGATTAAGCATAGTGTGAGACAAAATCAAGAAAAATTTAAAGACTATTTATATAAAGGTTATTGAGCACAATAGGAAAAGTTTTTATAGATACATAAGATGTGGAAGGAGTAAATATACACAAATTGATAAACTATGTGCAGATTCTAGAATTTATTCTCAGACAAAACAGATTATAGATATGTTTACAAAATCTTATGAAAACCAGTTTGGCTCCACAAAAGGGATGATAAGTTGTCCTAGTGACATCCAGGTAACCCCAATACTGGGATCAAATTAGATTATATTGAAAAAAAAAGTGTGCAAACTAGATCCAAACAAAGCACAAGGAGGAGGTGGAATTAGTAGCAATGACCTGAGAACACTTCAGCAAGGACTTCCAGTACAATTATATTTATTATTCACTAGGTCATATCAATATGGGGAGCATACCTCTCAGCCTGGAAACATCAAAAATCTGGACAAGGCCCATGAAAAATAGGTACAAATCTGTATGCTGATTAACATAAAATGTGCATACATAATTAAGTAACCCCACCCACTCCGATGGAATTGTGGGATACCAACTTTCAAATGCAAACTGAAGAACAGACAACCAAAATATGGCACCAGAGTCCCCTTGCAGCCATTCCAATGTCACTGTTATTTATTTAACATGTCACTGTTATTTATTTAACATTTGTTGACCGGGAAAGTCCGACTAGGTTCCACAGATCCTGTTTTCAACAGAGGCCTGGGGAGAAATTCTCCAGAAGCATGTCTTTAGAATGTGGGAGGACCTGGTACCTGGAGAAACCCCAACAACACAGGGAGACAACACAACACACAGAAGGCACCCCGGCCGAGAATCAAACCATAGAACCTCTTGCTGTAAGGCGACAGCATTAACCTCTGCACCACTGCGCCACCCAATTTTCCATAAACACTAATGTGTGCATACTGCTTTATTTCTACAATGATTATTTTGATTTAATTTTTACATTTTATAGCACAATGCACACAAACACTAATAGATATCTGCTAAGCAAAGCAACACTGTCTCACAATGAAAATATACTTGGCATTAAAACTTCTCTGCCCTTGAAACTCACATTCATTGAAACAGCATTGAAACCCACACCACATCCAAAGAAAATGCATCTGGTCAGTGGTGGATAAGATTACCTTTGGGCAGTTTTCAAATCATAGGCCCCCGGCTTGCACACAAAACAAAAAACATACATACATTCTTTGCTACACCTTCCTGACTTTATTAAATTATATTCCTTGTATAATACAGCACACTGGTTCAACTTAAGTTACAGAGCATTTTAAAATGTATTGTTTGAACATTTTTCCAGTAGGCAATGAAACAAAATGCATGAACCAATAATGACAAAACTGCCCAATTCAGAACATTTCCATCACAAAAGTCTACTTCCATACATAATACACATACTGGGACACAAATTTGTCCCGCCAACAAGTCCTATTGATATCACAGACCAGGTTGAGATCATGTGTATGGGTTGCTCAAGTGGAGCTTGACTTGCGGATATGCAGCAGTCCCATCAAGGTGAGGTCTGAGATTGCTTTGTATGCCAGACAGAAGTCACATCTAAGGAGTCTGTATGAAACTGACTAGAGGGACAGGGCTTTTAGCCTATCTGTTTAGGGTAGGTATTTGTAATGATTTGCCTGTCTTGGTATTCAAACCATGCACCTATTGCATGCATAGCAGCTCTCTACCACTACGCTAAGTCAACCTCCACCTCATGCTGGCTTTTCTTCACTACAGACCACCAGCACCACATATCTTACATGAACCCCACATTTTTTACACTAAAGATTAACAGAAGTACCTGCCTTTCTTAAAGGAATACTGAAGTGGTGGACCCATTGACTATATTTCCCTCTCTCATCACTACAATCTCTCTTAGCTGCTAAGCAGAATGCTGAAAAATAAACCATGTTAGCATAAACAAAAAACTTATTTGTAAATGCACATTTGATTATAAAAATCATCATCACCTGCATAATTAAACAAAAATTATAGTCAAAGGTGTATAACAATGCTGAGGAAACTAAAAATACTACAGTAATTTCTAATTTGTAGTTCTCTAGTAAATCAGAAGTGCAACTGGAATTCACAGATTGCTATTAAACAGTTTTAAAAGTCACAGTACTATAACTAGTACATGTGATATCTGACAGGTCACTAGATGTTATCCCAAGCCAGGCAGATGAAAGTCGTGCTGGCCCACACGGAAGTTTATACTGAATTTATTATTAAAATTAATCCAAACATCTGTCGATATGCATTCAGTGCTGCAATGAAATGGAGCCTCTGTGCTAAGTTCACGGTTACAGAAGCATCTCGAGTAGTGACAGGCTATTCTTAATACCACAGCATTTACTATGACCACCTCTCGTGTAGAGAGAGAGATTATTCTCTCTGTTTTTTTTTTTAAGCAGGACAGCATACCCACAACATGGGGGGGGGGGGTACAGCACACAAAGCCAAAGAAGAAACCAAAGTTAGCACTCAGTGTTTTAGAAAGCTTTACTTTCAGTTATTTCACAAAACAAGTACCCAACCCCCAAACACACAGCCGCTATGGGGTTTTGTGAATATTCTCCAATACCCAACTGAAAGCATCAGCAAACCCACTGCCTGACAGAGGGAAGGATCAAAGAAGTTGAAGTTGCAGTGTAAACAGATAAAAGGACCAGTATCACAAGAATGCAGGCAGTTGCTACTGACACCCCACAGTCCAAAATGTAACAAATAACTGATAAAGCTCCTATTACTTCGATATTTTCAGCAAAGTAAAATAAAATAAAGGTCAACACTCCACAATATTCCCTCCGGTAATCATACTGCCATCACGTCATCTGCACCTGTTGAACTTTATCCCTGAGCTGCAGTAACTTTCCATTCACAAATAAACAACTGTGCAAAATTAAAAACTACTTATCTTACCATTGCTAAACACCATACAAAAAAAGAAAACATCAAAAGGTTCGCCACTGTTTTAAAACATTTTAGACGCATGCAGCAGTGAGTCTTCTGTTCAATAACGGCTCGCAACCAAACATAATGTTTCTCCCAGCATAAAAACACTAAGAATCCTACCCTTCCTTCACAGCAGAATCAATGCAGCAGTGAGTTGAGTCCTCTCTGTTCAATAATGGCTTGCAACCAATGCAGTATTTTAACGGCTCCCTTCAATACCGTCAGTATATCACAAGTAGCATTCTGTTCACCCAGCCGGAATGCAAGCTCCATATTTCACACAAAATAAAGAGAGGCAACCAAAGATAATGCAGCAGTTTAATGGCTCTAGCAGAGGCAACCAAAGATAATGCAGCAGTTTAACAGTGGAATGCAAGCTCCGTATATCGCAAGCAGCATTCTGTTAACTTAAGTGCAGCCAAACCAAAAGATAAATGTTTCCCCGCTCTCCATTTGAACAGCCAGGATGCAAACTCAATTCTGACAGGCTGGCTGACTGAGCTGACATCACCACGTACTTGATGATGTCAGCTCAAAAAGAGAAAAAAAAATAAAAAACTGAAAATGATGAATGAATGGGTGCCTCGGAAATCGTGGCACATTTACTTGACCCCAAAACTCGGTAAAAACCGAGTAATTCGGGACAGTTGGGAGGTATTATGGGGAGATTCCACAAGATTGGAAAAATGCATGTTTTATATCTGTCTTTAAGGAAAAGGGGAGTAAGACAAACCCAGTTATATAGACCCTTAAGTCTACTTTCATGTTGTGGAAAAATAATGCAGAAGGTAATAATGAATAAGTTATTGTCAGAACTGGATAGGTTGGGACTTGAAACCATATATCAGCATGTATATGTTGAAAACAGATCTATTACCACCTGTAATATGATTTTCTATAACAATATAATAACAGCTATGAATGAAAAATTGTGCTGTGGTGTTATATATACAAATTTAACTTCAGCATTTGACAGGGTTATACACAAAACACTGATCAATAAATTAGAACAACTAGATATTGATGTACTCTAGATAAAATGGATAGATGCAGGCTTACAAATGGGACATGGCAAGTATCATACAGCAGCTGGACAGGTGAAATCCTTAGTTATCATTAGGGTCTCCCATAAGGCTCTTTTCTAGGCCCTTACTTGTTTAGAGTGCATCTTTCAGACCTAACATTTTCATCTGAGGTGTTCTATAGTCTATATGCAAATGACCTGAAACTGTGTAAACTGATTTCATGTGTTACAGATAAGGCATGTCTACAAAATAACTTGACTAAATTGACCATTTGGGCATAGGAAAACAATATGCTGATAAATATATAAAAAACTAAGCATATGAGTTTTGGGAGACATAAATTGAAAGGTGAATACTTAATACAGCACACAGTGATGGAAACTGTAGATGCATTTAAGGATCTGGGTATATGTGTAGATTTAGCTATGAGTTTTTCTAATCATAACAACCAATTGGGTAATGATAGTAATAGAACTATAGGTTGTATAAAAATATCTATAAAGTCTAGCAACTAAAACAATAATTAAGTCATTGCTTGTTAGTTACATTAGAGCCAAACTTGAGTATGGAAAAACAATATGGAAACCCTTTAAGAAAACAAGCATGAGTAAACCAGAAAGAGTACAGCAGAAATATACCAAAGGCATCCATGGATATGAAAATTTAACTTATTATGAAAGACTAAAATATCTGATCTTGTACAGTCATTCTTATAGATATCTAAGAGATCTTATTCAGGTATATAGGGCATTTAGAGACATCTACCTCTGGGAATGTCTGGGTTATCAAAAAGTACTAGAGAATCATCAGACAACCTATGTGGAAGATTCTATAGGAATGAAAAGTGTATTAATTGGTTTTCTGACAGAGTAGCTGATGCATGGAACAGGCTACCAAATTACATTAAAACAAGTATTAGTTTAGATATTTTTAAGAAAAGCCTGGCCACTTATTATGGGGATAAGCATTTTGGAATATTGGCAAGCTAGAAGGGCATTAATGCCCATGCTTGAAATATTTGTATGCATGTATGTAATATGATTATTTATGGATATTATAAAAAACAAGAAAAGGAATATGTGTGAAGGGTAGGTAAGCATTAAATAATACGGATTGTTTGGAATCAAGACTGAATGGATTTTTGTTGAATGTGAAATGGATTTTGACTGATATTGTTGTATTTATTTATTTATTTATTTATTGCATTTGTTCACTGGGAAAGTCCACTGGGCCTAAATGAGCCCATTTTCAGTGGGAGCCCAGGGAGAAAAGCTCCATGGTAAGTACATACAAGGAAATATAACATACAATACAGAGTATATAAACACACTAGAGGTACATAAAATCATATTGATAATAGCAATGAAAAACTGTTTTCAATTATGGCATGAATGTCAAAAAATATGGATTAATATACAGTCATGTAACATATAACTATAAATGTATATATAGTATTATTGGCAGTGAGGAGTATTCTCTTAAGGGTAAGAAAAATAAAGGGACAGAGGTCTAAGTGGTAGGGCTAAGACAAGCTGTAGCGAGCAGAAGGAGATTAATATGGTAGAAATAAGGAGATGATATACAAGCAATAAAAAATGGACAAGAGTAGGTTCCAGTGAGGGAAGTCAGGTTTTAGGGTTATTTGTTAGGTTGCAGGTGCATAGCCACAGAGAACAGAGATGTAGTCTGAGGGATTCTTTGATGGAAGAAGTATTACTGATGGTTTTGATTGTAGGAGGGAGATTATTCCATAACTTGGAGACAGTAAAAGAATACAACATTTGGCCACCTGAGAGCTTAGGTTTTTCTTCAGTCAGCAACAGTTTGTTTTCAGACCTAAGAGGTTGAATGGGATGATACAAGGTCAGTGTGAAGGAGAGGGATGGGCAGATTGCTGAGTAGTAAATAAGTTTATGGGCAGTAGTTAATTGTAGATAAGTGAGGTAGCAAGGGAATGGGCAGGTTGCTGGGTAGTAAATAAGTTTATGGGCAGTAGTTAATTGTAGATAAGTGAGGTAGCTAGGGAATTTAAGCCAATTTAGTTGATGCAGGGAGGAAGTGTGGTGGGATGAAAATTTTGCATTTGTTACAAATTTGGCAACTTTGTTATAGCATGAGTTGAGTTTCGTTTTCAGGGAGGATTGAATGTTGGTGAGGATGGCGGCACCATATAAGAGAGATGGAAGCAAGATAGATGAGGTGAGAACCTTTTTAGCAGAGGAGCTAAGGAAATAGTTGTGCCAGTAAAGGAAACCTAGCTTTTGATGGGTTGTTTTGATGTTATTATGGATGTGTAGGACAAAAGTTAAGTTGTCATCAATAATGACCCCGAGCAATTTGGTATTAGGGATGTCTTCAATGATAGTGTTATTCTAGGAATAAACAAAGTATTTAGATTTGTTAATGGGCCAGATTTTTTGGGGCTGAATAATAAGAGTTTAGTTTTATTGGGGTGAAGGGTAAGATGGTTCTGAGACATCCAGGTTTCAGTTAAAGTAAATGTTGCTTGAGTAAGATGCTGTATTTCAGAGACAGATTTAGAAGAGCAGATAAAAGCTGAATCATCTGCATATTGGATAACCATACTGTGGGTAAAAGTGGTATGGAAGTTGTTGACAAATATATTGAATAGCAGGGGACCCAGTATAGAACCCTGGTGTATCCCTGTATTAGTGTTTAAGAAAGGGGAGAAGGAATGCTGCCATATAGTAGATTGCTGCCTATTGTTAAGATAGTTAGAGAACCAATGTAAGGTAGTGGGAAAGATATCAAGGTTGGAGAGTTTGGTATGCAGAAGGGGGTGGGAGACTGTATTGAATGCTTTTGATAGGTCAAGAGAGAGTGCAGAGACTATGGAGAAAGGATCTCATGCTCTGTTAACTATGTCCAAGAAGGAAATGAAAGTGGTGCTAGTGCTGAGTCCAGGCCTATAGTCATGTTGAGTGGAAGAAAGGAGTTGGATGTTTAAGCAGATAACCAAGGAGCTGAGTGTGAATGCACTTCTCTAGTGTCTTGGAGATGTTGGAGAGAATGGCGATAGGCCAGAAATTGGAGATACCAGAGTTGATGCCACCTTTATGTAGTGGGGAGAACAAATGCTTTTTTCTAGATATCAGGTATACATGATTCCAGAATGGACCTGTTAAAGAGAATACTTATAGGGTATGCAATGGAAGAGGCTGATAGTTGTAAGAAGTCGGTGGGTAAGTTATCTGGGACTTTGGAGCATGGCTTTAATTTACTAAGAAGTTTTTGTATGTTGGAGGTTGATATGGATGAGAGTGAGAAGGTGGGTAGCAGGGTAGGAGGTGGATATACTGAAGGACGTTCTTGTTGAGTTACATTGATAGGTGGGAAGGTGGTAGTAAGTTTGGCAATGGTGTTGATAAAATGTGAGTTAACGAGGGAAGCTATCTCAGTTGGTGTTTTTTTTTCTGGGTTTGGACATGGATTATTGTTAGTACCTGGGTTATGTTGACAGTTCCCAATAATTTCTTGGGATTTTGATTATTTTGATTTTGAAGTGTTTGGAAGTGTTCTCTTTTGTTTTTGACAACTAGGCATTTTGTCTGATTGTATAGTTGTTTATATTGCATGAGATCAGAAGGATTTTTGTTTTTCTGCTAGGCTTTCCAGGCTTTGTCCCTAGCATACATAATCTGCTTGGTGGACTTAGCAAGCCAGCAGGTATGTTTTACCGTAATTCTTTTTAGCCAGAGAGAGGCAAGACTATTTAAGATCCTAAGAAATGTGGAATTAAAGTATTCCACAGCGTCACTGAGCAGGATAAAGTTTAGTAGACTCCAGTTAGTGCTGTGCAAGATGTTATTAAAGGTATTTGGGGAGAAGTGAGATAGATCTCTGGTATGCTTATACTTGTGAATGTTTAGTACAGAGGTGGGCTTGCGTATTATGAATGCTGGTGAATGATCACTAATACTCTTTGTCAGTGTCCTGGAGGAGGAGATTTTATTAGGGTCAGAAAACATTATCCAGTCCAGGATTGAACCATTGTTATTCTTAATGTCAGGTTTGGTTATATTGGAAATTAGCTGAGTATAGATGTGAAGGTTGATGTTGGTAGAGGAGTTGTGATTAGAGATCTCAAGCCAGTTTATATTAACGTCGTCTAGGATTGTTTCATTTGTAATATTGTATATTGTATATATTCTGAAAAATTAGATTATGGTTGTAGAAGAAGGATTGTGGGTCAGTTATGGAAGAATAATCATGATGGTAGATAGGAATAACGAATAATGATGAATGTCTTTGTGTACTAATGGATGAAGTAGAAAAATTAAATAATGTTATTACTCACGATTTATTATACAGTCAATAGGATAAATTACATTTAAAACAATTTGATATTGCTGATAAAAAGGCACACATTATTTTTAGTAAGAAATGTAAGAAAATTAGAAGAGATGTGGAACATTTCAAAAATGACAAGGTTTATCCATAGAAAATAAATAAGAAGAGTCAGAATTATACTAATGACAGGGATAAAGAAGATGAATATGATCGGAATGTTGAGGAGTCTAATTACAAACAACATAGACACAATACAAATTTTCAGGGGGGATTGAAATAATATCACCACAAGAATTGGAGCAAGGATTGGAATTGGAAGCAGGACAAACCCCACTGGGGACAAGAGCAACAAAGGAACAAAGGATGGGAGATAGACAATCAGTGGTAGATATTGAATATGTTGTAGAAAAGGAACTTGATACTCCGGTTTATGACGGAATAATTAATTGTTTAGATGGATTCAAAATTTACAACTACACTAATTTGGTTGTAAAAAATTAGCATTTTAAGCTTTTTTTCCAGAGGTATGAAATATATTCCTAACTCGGGCTTCCATATCAAAGACTGTTTGGAAGAGATTAAATTATATTTAAGGAAGATTAATGTAGTTATACATTTTAGGAATAAAAGTAATAAATATGTAGGAAATATGAAAGAAAAGTACATATATGCCAGTCACACAATCTGCTGTTGCAGTTTATGAAAGAATGGTTGTAAAAGAAATATATGGCTTATATAATGATTTGAAACATCAAAAAATGAATTATAACCCTAACCATAGTAAGCCTGCTGTTTTGAGACAACTTAAGGAAGACCATAATATATGATCAGGAAACCCGATAAGGGTGGGGGTGTAGTGATTTATTGCACCTTGGAATATGTTGCCAAGATATTTGAGATTTTATAAACATATTATATTTGAGATTTTATAAACATCAGGAAATTATGAAACTGCTGCTGTTAATGAAATACAGGTCGCATACAAACATATTGACATGTATATAGAAGAATATTTGTTGGACAACTGTATTACCGATGAGGTGTACAAATTTTTAAAGGTAGAACATCCGGTTATGGCCACCATAGCTGGCATACCTAAAATACACAAGGATATCAATAACCTCCCTTTCGGCCAATCATATCAGGTAGCCATTTTAAGACATTTCCACTAGGAGTGGCCATAGATGAATGGCTAAAGCATATTTATGGTACCATTCCACATATGGTAAAGGACTCGTGGGGTTTCCTTAGTAGTTTGACTCCTACAGTATGGTAAGAAGGGTTGTATTATATCACCATTGATGTAGTAGATCTTTTTTCATGTGTTCCCAAACAAATTGGTTTAGACGGGTTCTGCAATAGCATTAGGCAGAACACGAATTTAGATTGGGATTTTGTATCTCTTATTATGGAAATGATGTTGATAGTACTTGACAATAACGTTATATATTTTGATGGAGAGTACTACAGAAAGAAGAGGGGTGTGGCGATGGGGCCAGCATGTGCCTCATGTTTGACATCCTGGTCATGTTAGACTGGGAAACTACTTATGCATTTCAAAGTAGATTTTATAGGTACATCAGACATTATTTGAGATTTTTGGATGATATATTTGTATTATGGGATGGTTCTTTGAAATTATTTGAGGAATTTATGGACTATATTAATAATTCAACTACATTTTTATGATTTACACATACATGCAACACTAATGGGACAGCATATTTGGACACTTTTATTACGAGTAACAACAATGGTTTTAAGTCCAATATATATAGGAAGAGTACTTTCTCCAACAGTTACCTCAAATATACGAGCAATCACCCTAGAAAAATGAAGAGGAACATTTTTAAAGGACACTGTATACGTGCAGCTCGAATGACTTCTCAGTATGTAGATATGGGTAAAGAAATGGATTATATATGGAAGTTGTTTAGACAGAGAGGGTACCCTATAAATATGTTAATTGATGTAAGGGGGTACATCATTAGTTAATGGGGTAGAAAATATTCCCCTATTTTAGGTAAACCATTGTCAGAAACTATCTCAGTGTGCAAAGTAGATGATGATAGAAACTATCAAAGGGCATGTATATTGGAACACTCTCCCTATGCTAACAAGATTAAACAGATCTTCTTCTCCCAGTTAGGGGTCACCACAGCAGATCACCTGTCCGCTCATGACTGGCAGTGGAGTTTTACGGTGTCGAGTTGCCTGGCGTCCAACCTTCCACGGAAGGCACACACACGGATACACTCACACCTAGGGCCAATTTAGAGTGTCCAATACACCTACAGCATGTCTTTGGGAATGTGGGAGGAAACCAAAGCACCCTGAGGAAACCCACGTGACCACAGGGAGGACATGCAGACTCTGCACAGAAGGCACCCCAGCTGAGAATCGAACCAGAGAACCTTTTGCTGTGAGGCAACCACGCTAACTGCTGCACCACCATGGCCGCCCTAACAACGTTAAACAGATAATGGCCAATAATTGGAACATTTTGTTAGCAGATAATGACATAAAGAATATAGTGGGGGCTGTGACATTCTTTGTTTACAAAATGGGTAACAACTTAAAAAGAAGTTTGGAACAAGGGTGGGTTAGTATATTGCAAGTTAAAAAACATACTAGGAAATGCAGATGTTGTAGACAATGCTCTAGTATATTAGAATCTGAAGGGATTGTTTTGGATAATATTAACAGAACCCAGGTTACATTCGCACAGAGGAATTGCAACTCCAAATGTGTTGTATATATTGCTAAATGTCTGTCCTGTCCATGTTATTATATTGGAAAAACTGAGAGATGTTTCAAGAATAGGATTTATGACCATTTGTATAATAATATTAAAATAGGATTTATGACCATTTGCATAAATTATTAAAAAAGACAAAACTAATGGACTTTATAGGCACATTGAGATGAAAGGAAATGAATGCACATTTAAATTTGCCATTCTCGAACAGGTCAAAATAGGACCAAGAGGGGACAATATTAAAGCTGTTTTATGGTATAGGGAGACGAGATGGCAGTTATTGACAGATGCTTTAAATTTCCCTGGACATAATGATTATATCACTATTAAGCCCATATTACAGATGTGGATATAGGGAAATGAGTATGAAGCCATTTAGACAGGATGTTGTGTAATGTATTACATATTTGTATTTTTGTTTAATCCATTGACATATTACTATGACATATTACTATGTTTTGTGTATTAACTAGTACACTAGGAGTAAACATTCAACCATAGTCATTGTTTTCATAAGATTAACTTCATTTTTTATTAGCTTAATACATATATATTAATTAGGATATTCATACTGCTATGTGTATAGTTTTATTTATTTATTAGTTTTATTAATTTATGGTAAAAAATAGTGTGTTAGGACTTTTAATAAGGTTTGCAAACTTCATATGCATTGTGTGAATGAACTTTAGTACCCAATAGTTTTATTATTTAATTGGTAATATAAGATGTTTTATAAATACTGTTTTAGTGCCAAAATGGCTTATAAATAGTGCAATTAACTGATAATTGATATTCTGATGAAGTCCACATCCTTGTGGATGAAAGCACTTAATCGTGTGTTGGTGAACTAAAGAATTTAGTAAAAGGCTACTGCTCTGAAGGGTGCATTTTTTCAGTGAATCCTTTACAGTTTGGGCATGTTATTCATTTTATTTTGGACTTACTTGATTGTTTGCATGCTCAGTATGTGAATTACTTGGTCGTGTTATGGATTCTACTAAAAACTTGCCTTTGAATACATCTCCAGTGAGGCAAGATGATATACACAGACTTCAGTCGGAAGTCTCCACATTGGAGGGGGAGGTCACCCAGTTGCTAGAACTGTTTACCCAATCAGGGAACATGGAAAATGGTACACGCCAAATGCTACAGTCAACAGCGTATATAGCAGGAAGTCAAGCCTTTTTGAAGTGCTTAACGGCCAGGGAAATGGCATAGGCGGATTGACGGCTATAGATGGTCTTGATTTGCATATGGATATAGAGGGCAACAACAGCAGGATTACGGAAAAGGAATATACATTTGACTTCTCTCTTTATAATGTGGATGAGAAACAGAGAAGAACTGGGACTAAGCCTAAATGGAACATTCCATTTAAAACATATTCTACTGCCACCATGGATGCGTTAAAAGTAAATCAAGGTACTGTAAGGCAAAGCTCTAGTTCCAGAGCAAATGCCAAAGAATTATCTGGAAATGGGTTGAGTAGCACCCATTTGAATGATTTTTAAGAGTGAATATGATTTTAAAAACTTTAACCGAACATCTATACCTAATGTAAATGAGGGCGGTTTTGTGACTAATGGTTCACTTAAAGACCTTATATATTTGTTTGGTAAAAAACTGGGTATGATTAAAGGTTTAAAAATAGATAATGCATATCTTAACCAATGTCTTGCATTGAAAATAATACCAGTGGGCTGCATTTTTTTAAGACGCCTATGGGTATTGAATTAAATGAAGCTGTTTGTAGTGAATTTAATTCATTATTTCATCAGTTTGGTTTTGATTTTATGAAACTTTTAATGAAGAAAAATGATGAAAGTTTATGTGTACTAATGGATGAAGTAGAAAAATTAAATAATACTATTACTCACAATTTATTATGCAATCAATAGGATAAATTATATTTAAAAATGTTGATATTGCTGATAAAAAGACATACACTATTTTTAGTAAGAAATGTAAGAAAATTAGAAGAGATGTGGAACATTTCAAACATGACAATGTTTATCCATGGAAAATAAATAAGAGCAGTCAGAATTATACTAATGACAGGATAAAGAAGGTGAATATGGTCGGAATGTTGAGGAGTCTAATTATAAACAAGATAGCCGCAATACAAATTTTCAGGTGAGGTGGAAACAATATCACCACAAAAATTGGAGGAAGGATTGGAATGGGAAGTAGGACAAACCCCATTGGGGACAAGAGCAACAAAGGAACAATGGATGGGGGATAGACAATCAGTGGTAGGCATTGAATATGTTGTAGAAAAGGAACTTGATACTCCGGTTTATGATGTAATAATTAATTGTTTAGATGGTTTCAAAATTTACAACTACACTAATTTGGTTGTTGAAAATGAGCATTTTAAGCTTCTTTCTAGAGGGATGAAATATATTCCTAACTCAGGCTTCCATATCATAGACTGTTTGGAAGAGATTAAATTATATTTAAGGAAGATTAATGTAGCTATTCAATTTAGGAATAATAATAATAAATATGTAGGAAATGAAATACTTAAAAAGAAAAGTACATATATGCCAGTCACACAATATAGTGTTGCAGTTTATGAAAGAATGGTTGTAAAAGAAATATATGTCTTATATAATGATTTGAAACATCAAACAAAAATGAATTATAACCTTACCCATAGTGAGGCTGCTGTTTTGAGACAACTTAAGGAAGAGCAGAATATAAGGATTATGTAACCTGATAATGGTGGGGGTGTAGTGATTTATGGCACCTTGGAATATGTTGCCAAGATATTTGAGATTTTACAAACATCGGGAAATTATGGAACTGTTTCTGTTAATGTAATACAGGTCACATACAAATGTACTGACATGTATATAGAAGAATATTTGTTGGACAATCATATTACCAATGAGGTGTGCAAATTTTTGAAAGTAGAACATCCAGTTATGGCCACCATAGTTGGCATACCTAAAATACACAAGAATATCAATAACCTTCCCTTTTGGCCGATCATATCAGGTAGCCATTCTAAAACATTTCCACTAGGAGTGGCCATAGGTAAATGGCTAAAGCATATTTATGGTACCATTCCACATAAGGTAAAGGACTCGTGGGGTTTTCCTTAGTAGTTTGACTCCTACAATATGGAAAGTTTGGTTGTATTATATCACCATTGATGTTGCAGATCTTTTTTCATGTATTCCCAAACAAATTGGTTAAGACGGGTTCTGCAATAGCATTAGGCAGAACACAAGTTTAGATTGGGATTTTGCATATCTTATTATGGAAATTATGTCAATAGTGCTTGACAATAACTTTATATATTCTGATGGAGAGTACTACAGAAAGAAGAGGGGTGTGGCGATGGGGGCAACATGTGCCCCCATGTGTGCCAACCTGGTAATGTTAGATTGGGAAACTACTTATGCATTTCAAAGTAGATTTTACAGGTACATCAGACATTATTTAAGATTTTTGGATGATATATTTGTATTATGGGATGGTTCTTTGGAAATATTTGAGGAATTTATTGACTATACCGGTAAACAACCAAAGAACAGTAGACATGGAGAGACTTAGCTCGATGCCAGGAAAGTACAAATTTATTGAGCGCTTTCATCAAAGTTATGTATGACTTCTTCAGAATAAAAATAACAATCCCACACTTCTTTTTATGTTAAAATCAATTAACAAATTTCCATATATAATTAATGTACATATGTGAATTTAAAGATACAGGCTCCCTTATGATTGTATTTGAAAAAAACTAAATGAAAAATATAATATATAAATATAAATATATATATATATATATATATATATATATATATATATATATATATATAAATATAAATGTGTATATATATATATATATATATATATAATCTATATAAACACAGCTGCTAGTGAAACCTATTCATAAAATAAGTTGTTAACCATATTAATAAAGAAATATTCCCTAAAATTGCAAGATGTAATAAAATACAAGATATATATCTTCTATCAATGAATATATAATAATGATACTTGTAATATTTACAAAACTGTCACCCTTAAAAAAGAAAATCAGCTTTTAGTTTTAAAAAACTAATAAGAGAAACCATGTCATTAAGTCCTGGGCTAATAGTGGCATTTACCCTCAATTGCCATAATAATTCTTTAAATTCCAATAATTGGTCTCTCATCTACTACGAGCTGTTCCAAGACTGTAAACTTAACATAGTGACCTGGGTAGGTGTTGACATGTTTGGCTAGTGCATTTTTTAGATTACATTTCCCTATATCGTACATATGCTGGTATATGCATGTCCTAAACGCATTCTTAGTTTTACCTATATAAAAACCAGAGCACTCCTGACATATACCTGCATAAACCACATATTTAGTACCACAATTGTTTTTCTGATTGAATCTCACCCAACCATATCCGTCAATAAAGACTTTATCGCCCTCCAAAATATATTTACACTGAGTACACTGCCCACATTTTGTCATTTTACCTACAACACATTTGATGTTCCTACCCTTGTTTTTTTCTAGTAAATTCTTAACACTGGTATCCTTTTTGTATACTATTACAGGTGCCTCACCTATTTTCACCCCATGGTCTCATCACTTCTTAAAATAAATCAATTTTTGGCAATAATGTCATGAATCAGAGGGAATTGTGGAGTTTATGTAAGTGTCAACCCATTCCTGTAACAACCAGTTGTCAGTACACTGTTCTACAAAGGTACAAACAGTCTGGTGATATATAACCCTAACAAAGGGTAAAAATACCCTTCCACTCTCTTTCTTGTTACTTCATCCAGTAACGGTTTCACAAATTCTTCAGGATAACCCCTCTTCACTAACATGCTCAATAAAACATCCCTTTCCTTTTAAAAATCCTCCAATTTACTGATCATACGGGCAAGTCTCACACCCTGACCCTTAACCAAAGATCGTTTTTGGTGCAGGGGGTGCCCTCTCTCAAAAAGGAGAAGGGAGTTTGAGTATGTTAGCTTCCTGAAGATTGTGGAGCAAAATTGGTTATTGATATGATCCTTGCTGATCTGTATATCTAAGTAACTAATAAATTCAGTATGTATCTCTCTTGTAATTTCAAAAATGTAGTGCTAGAATTCAGAAACAGTAACAATTCTGACAACTGGTCTTGGTTACCAATCCAAAAAATTAGGATTTCATCCAAATATTGTCCATAAAATCTACAGTGTGACATCCCCTCCGATGTAAAAACATTAGACAATTCCCACTGAGTCAAAACTATATTAGCAAAAATCATTGCACAGGCTGCACCCATTGCTATTCCGGACCTTTGTTTAAATAAATGTCCCTCAAATGTCAAAAAACTATTCACCAAAATTAATTCCATCAAGGTCCTTAGTGTAAGTATTTTAGTGTGTGAAAATTAAGTGTGCTGGCATAAAAAGTCGTAAAACAACTCAATGCCTTCATTATGTGGAATAACATTAAATAAATATTTAATGTCAATTATAGTGAAAATGATATTACTACAATAATATTCTTGCTTAATTTTCTTCAGGCAATCCCATGAATCTCTGATAATGTGAGTAAACAAACTCAGACAGTTTTTTAACTGATGGTCCAAAAATGTAGCTATATAAATAGTTTTGGAACCTTTGGCATCCACTATATGTCTTAATGGGGGGTGGGTGATGTCCTTGTGGATCTTTGGGATCCCGAAAATAGTCAGGGTCCTTGGATGTTTTTGTGTACAAAAATTGAAATCCACTTCTGTAATCTGGTCATTCAGAAGTAAATCCATTAGGACCATGTCCACATGTCTGTATGCTATATTTAATTCATTACAGGAATTGTGCTCATACCCATCCCCAAGTAAATGTCCTAGCATACGATCAATGTATCTATCTTGGTCCATTATGACCAATCTGCCCCCCTTATCAGGTTTCATGACTCGAATAGATCTATTGTTAGAAATACTGTCAAGAAGGGTGATTTCTTCCCTAGTTAAATTCAACAATGTGGTACAATCCTTGTTTCTAGAAAGGTTGCTAATTTCTTTCATAAAGATTCCTTGAAACAATTGTATGGTGGGGTGTAATGGAGGGTTAAACACACTCATCTTCTTGCATAAAATAGGATAGTTGTTGTTATTGTTAGTCTCACCCAAGGTTACTCTAAGATTCAACTTTCTAGTATATAACATGACATCTAATAAAGTCTTTTCTACATTAAATTTTTTAAAAGATACAAAATGTAACCCTTTTTGGAAGAGGTTTGACCATTCCTTGGTGACTTGGACACTGCTTAAATTATATATTTTGAAATCTTTGTGGTTGTTTAAAATAATAGCAATGTCACTATGATTGTTACTAAACATATCCTCAGGTATTATCTTGTTCGTTGTCAGTTCACCCATCTCCCCCTCCCTTTCTCAAAATTGCTCTGAGGTGGATGGTAATGATCCCCTTGATAATTCTCACTGGATTGTCTCCTGTAGTTGTAAACTTGTTTTTTAATCCTTTCTGACCTCCTTAGGATTTGTCCTAAAGGGATGGGACCTGAGGTACTATCACCACAAAATTTAGTGTCTTCATTTGTATCATCGAAAACCTCAAAAAACCTCATTGTTATTATTGAAGTTATTCTTCACAGAATTGTCATTACCATTTGTTACCAAGGGACAGGCTAAACCTACTTCATAATCTTTAGCACCTCTATCTAATTTTTCATTCTTTTTTTCTTTTATTTTATCCACAATTTTGTCAATGTTAACAAACACTGCATTATATTCATTATATATGGTACAAAAACCCACATCCTTTTTTTAAACAATTATCAAGTTTTCTAACAGATTCTTGCAGTACATCAATTTTTTTGTCATTGTCGCTTATAAGTAGCTGCAACAGTTCACAACCTTGATGGTCAAATAAAGTAATTAAATCTTTGTATAAATCAGAGCCATTAGTTAAGCCATTCAGAAAACGCCAGTACCTCAAACCTTTATGGACCTGTTATCGTCTTAGATATTCCCTAAGGTACTGGTTTTCAATTTGCAGCTTTTTCATTTATCAATGTTCTTTAACATTAAATTTACAGTACATTGGTTCATAATTTGTTGACGCTGTGATGAAAACCGGCACTGTCTTTATTAATCCAGTCAGTTAGACTGAATGCATTAGCTGTTGCTTGCCGTGAAACACCCGTTATCCTGTGTCTGTGTTTTCCGTTGCAATGATCCGGCCATAGCCAAAGTTGCATGTGGTGTAATACCATGTGTATCTGTCGTAACAATACTTTCTTGCCGATTAGGGCAGCCTTGACCTGGTGGAATACTAAAAAGAGAGTCCTGTGAAGCAATAGTAGATACCGTTTGGTGACGGTTAAAATCACCCGCTAGGGAATCAAGCTGTTCTTCCCAAACCTGAGATTTGGGTGTTGAATATACCAATAAGGTCTGTAAGTTTCTGGATAGCAGTAGTTAACCCCTCGTGGGTGTCTCTGGCACCCCCTCCGCTCTGTGTGCTGGAATCCATACCAAGACAAAACCGATAAACAACCAAAGAACAGTAGACACGAAGAGACTGAGCTGGATGCCAGCAAAGTACAAATTTATGGACTATATTAATAATTCAACTACATTTTTATGATTTACACATACATCTCACACTAATGGGACAGCATATTTGGACACTTTTATTACGAGTAACAACAATGGTTTTAAGTCCAATATATATAGGAAGAGTAATTTCTCCAACAGTTACCTTGAATATATGAGCAATCACCCCAGAAAAAAGAAGAGGAACATTTTTAAAGGACAGTGTATACGTGCAGCTTGAATGACTTCTCAGTATGTAGATATGGTTAAAGAAATGGATAATATATGGAAGTTGTTTAGACAGAGAGGGTACCCTATAAATATGTTAAATGATGTAAGGGGGTATGTCATTAGTGAATGGGGTAGAAAATATCCCCCTATTTTAGGTAAACCTTTGTCAGAAACTATCTCAGTGTGCAAAGTAGATGATGATAGAAACTATCAAAGGGCATGTATTTTGGAACACTCTCCCTATGCTAACAAGGTTAAACAGATAATGGCCAATAATTGGAACATTTTGTTAGCAGATAATGACATAAAGGATATAGTGGGGCCTGCGCCATTCTTTGTTTACAAAATGGGTAACAACTTAAAAAGAAGTTTGGAACAAGGTGGGTTAATATATCGCAAGTTAAAAAACACACTAGGAAATGCAGATGTTGTAGACAATGTTCTAGTATATTAGAAGTTGAAGGGATTGTGTTGGATAATATTAACAGAACCCGGGTTACATTCACACAGGGGAATTGCAACTCCAAATATGTTGCATATATTGCTAAATGTATGACCTTCCCATGTTATTATATTGGAAAAAACTGAGAGATGTTTAAAGAATAGGATTTATGACCATTTGCATAATATTATTAAAAAAGACAAAACTAATGCCCTTTATAGGCACATTGAGATGAAAGGAAAGGAACACACATTTAAATTTGCCATTCTCGAACAGGTCAAAATAGGACCAAGAGGGGGCAATATTAAAGCCCTTTTAGGGTATAGGGAGACTAGATGGCAGTTATTGACAGATGCTTTAAATTTCCTTGGACGTAATGCTTATATCACTATTAAGCCCATAATACAGATGTGGATATAGAGAAATGAGTATAAAGCCATTTAGACAGGATGTTGTGTAATGTATTACATATTTGTATTTTTGTTTAATCCATTGACATATTACTATGACATATTACTATGTTTTGTGTATTAACTAGTACACTAGGAGTAAACATGCAACCCTAGTCATTGTTTTCATAAGATTAACTTCAACTTTTATTAGATTAATGCATATATATTAATTAGGATATTCATACTGCTATGTGTATAGTTTTATTTATTTATTAGCTTTATTAATTTATGGTAAAAAATAGTGTGTTAGGACTTTTAATAAGGTTTGCAAACTTCATATGCATTGTTTGAATGAACTTTAGTACCCAATAGTTTTAATATTTAATTGGTAATATAAGATGTTTTATAAATACTGTTTTGGTGACAAAATGGCTTATAAATAGTGCAGTTAACTGTTAATTGATATTCTGATGAAGTCCACATCCTTGTGCATGAAAGCGTTTAATCGTGTGTTGGTGAATTAAAGAATTTAGTAAAAAGGCTACTGCTTTGAAGGGTGTGTTTTTTCAGTGAATCCTTTACAGTTTGGGTGTGTTATTCATTTTATTTTGGACTTACATACAGGTTTCCATTAAAGTAAATGCTGCTTGAGTAAGATGCTGTAGTTCAGAGACAGATTTAGAAGAGCAGATAATAATTGAATCATCTGCATATTGAATAACCATACTGTGGGTAAGAGTGGTATGGAAGTTGACAAATATACTGAATAGCAGGGGACCCAGTAAAGAACCCTGGTGTACCCCTGAATTAGTGTTTAAGAAAGGGGAGAAGGAATGCTGCCATAAAGTAAATTGCTGCCTATTGTTAAGATAGTTAGAGAACCAATGTAATGTAGTGGGAGAGATATCAAGGTTGGAGAGTTTGGTAAGCAGAAGGGGGTGGGAGACTGTATTGAATGCTTTTGATAGGTCAAGAAAGAGTGCAGAGACTATGGAGAAAGCATCTTGTGCTCAGTTGACTATGTCCAAGAAGGAAATGAAAGCGGTGTTAGTGCTGTGTCCAGGCCTAAAGCCATGTTGAGTGGGAGAAAGGAGTTGATGTTTGAGCAGATAACCGTGGAGCTGAATGTGAATGCACTTTTCTAGTGTCTTGAAGATGGGGGAGAGAATGGCGATAGGTCAGAAATTGGAGATACCAGAGTTGTTGCCACCTTTATGAAGTGGTGAGAACAAATGCTTTTTCCAGATATCAGCACACATGATTCCAGAATGGACCTATTAAGGAGAATACTGATGGGGTATGCAATGGAGGAGCTGATACTTGTAAGAAGTCAGCGGGTAAGTTATCCAGGGCTTTGGAGCATGGCTTTAATTTACTAAGAAGTTTTTGTATGGTGGAGGATGGTATAGATGAAAGTAAGAAGGTGGGTAGCAGGGTAGGAGGTGGATATACTGAAGGATGTTCTTGTTTAGTTGCATTGATAGGTGGGAAGGTGGTAGTAAGTTTGGCAATGGTGTTGATAAAATGTGAGTTAAAGAGGGAAGCTAACTCAGTGGGTGTTTGGGTTTGGGCATGGATTCTTGTTAGTACCTAGGTGAAGTTCATAGCTCCCAAAAATGTCTTGGCATTTTGATTATTTTGATTTTGAAGTGTTTGGAAGTGTTCTCTTTTGTTTTTGACAAGCAAACATTTTGCCCGATTGTGATGTTGTTTATACTGCATGAGATCCGAAGGATTTTTGTTTTTCTGCCAGGCTTTCCAGGCTTTGTCCCTAGCAGACATAATCTGCTTGTTGGACTTAGCAAGCCAGCTGGCATGTTTTACCTTAACTCTTTTTAGCCAGAGAGGGGCAAGACTATTTAAGATCCTAAGAAATGTGGAATTAAAGAATTCTACAGCTTCACTGAGTGGGATACATTTTAGTGGACTCCAGTTACTGCTGTGCAAGATGTTATTAAAGGTATTTGTGGAGAAGTGTGATAGATCTCTGGTATGCTTAAACTTGTGAATATTTGGTATAGAGGTGGACTTGTGTATTATGAATGTTGGTGAATAATCACTAATACTCTTTGTCAGTGTTCTGGAGGAGGTGGAGATTTTATTAGGGTCAGAAACCATTATCCAGTCCTGGACTGAACCGTTGTTATTTTAATGTCAGGTCTGGTTATATTGGAAATTAGCTGAGTATAGATGTTAAGGTTGATGTTGGTAGAGGGGTTGTGATTGGAGATATTGAGCCAGTTTATATTAACGTCGCCTAGGATGATTGTTTTATTTATAATATTGTATATTGTATATATTCTGAAAAATTAGATTATGGTTGTAGAAGAAGGATTGTGGGTCAGTTATGGAAGAATAATCATGATGGTAGATAGGAATATGTAGATATGTAAATTTGTAAATATCGAAATATGTAAATAACATTTTGTTTATGTTGCTTTAATCAAAGTACCCTTAATCTTTTCAGTATGTGTTTTCTACCTGAAATATCACCAACTCAAGAAGAATGGACCTCAGTTTAATGCCTCTGTGACAGGAATGCAGCAGCAATCCCAGTCTCAGGCTGCACTGCACCACTCTTTTGTTGCATTTGGTCTATCCAAAATATGTTGTAACTGCCAATGGAAAGCAGTTTGTGTCAAAAGATTTTTTTTTTTTTACTTTGGAATGCATATAGAATAATTCATTTCATTACTGCACAAAGGTATGTGGCTACAAATAAGTGAGATGAAACCATGGCTGGCCTTATCAGTTGTGGGGAATTTGGGCCATTTTGTTCAGGATCCCAGCTGACCCTACCAACCATACAATCCCCATCTCCATCAATCCCAACCCATTCCACTACTACCCAATAGCCTCATGGGCATTTCATATTAGAAATGAGAAATCTGTGCTATTACTGTATATTAAAACAAAAGCAAAATCAAATATGTATTTATTAGCTTAAATTTTGCCAACACAAGGAATTGAAACTAAACTGTGTGTGTGTGTGTGTGTGTGTGTGTGTGTGTGTGTGTGTGTGTGTGTGTGTGTGTGTGTGTGTGTGTGTGTGTGTGTGTGTGTGTGTGTGTGTGTGTTTATGTAAAGCTTAAATATTACATTAAACAGAGGAGTATGAATACAAACAATTTGTTGACAGAACCTACATGCAGAAGAAATAGATGAGTGAAATGAAAGAGTGAGGTGTAGGAATGCAAACCGATGTGAAATCAGTAATATGAAAACAGTTTTGCAGGACTTCTGGTTGGTATTGAGACATGTTGGGTACTTAATTGTGACACTCCATTCACCTCCTGACAAACAAACAAAAAAGTGAAGTTTATGGCTCTAAAAGTATAAAACTACAATCTTCAAGAAAGATGAATGTCCCTCTGATCTACAAAAAATAAAGAAACAAAAAAAAATACAATCACATCATTTGATCACTCAAGAGGAATACTAGGTGCTGAAGAAACCCATGTGCCAACATCTCGACTACAGACATCAGCTCCAGAAAATTGTATGGAAAGAGTGGATGGCAAATTTGTCCAATTAATGGTAGAAGTTCAAAAAACTAACAGTTCCCTAATGGGCTATTTGTCTAAAGTTGATGAAAGACTTCAAGACTTGAAGACATACCTGATGGCAAATATCAATTAACAAGAGGTGCAGAAAGAAGACATTCATAGACTTAAGCAATAAATACAGTAAAAGGAAGCAAAAATGGAATTTTAAGGAAATAAAACAGTGACTCTAGAAGAAAGATGGTGGAGTAATAAGTTAAGAAAATCTGAAGACCTGAAATTGCATTGAATTTGGAAAAAAATAATTATCAAATCAACATGGCATAAACTCAACACAATCCTCTCCCCTAAACCTCTCTCACACTACCACAAACAAACTCTCATGCACTGACTTCCTCAATGAAGTCTGCAACTTCCTCATATCAATAACAATGTAAACCCCACAGCCACCCCCTTATATTCTTCTGTCCCATTTCAAAAAGACTAGAAGAAAAGGGACATAGATACAAATAGACCGAATAAAAATAGATAGTCCCCCAGGCTCAGATAACCCAACCCCTTGGTTCATTTATCTTTGTAAGGATTTCATCTCTCACCCTCTAATTCACATATAAAACTCATGCTTAACTAGTAATATCATGCTTCAGATATGGACTACAGCTATCGTCAGTCTTGTTCCTAAATTATCCAAGCTAGTTATTGCTTTACAATACCATCCTATCTTAATACTTCCCATCTTAGGCAAAATATTTTGAAAAATTATCTCCAACCGAATTACTGCTTATTTCCATCAGTACCATCTTCTGTCTAGGAAGCAACATGGATTCTGGCTTGTACACAGTACCATAACAGCTCTCTACTTCCTCACATATGACATCCTATCCAGTATGGACAAAGGCAACCAGAGAAGAGATGTCTTCATTAACCTCACAAAAGCCTTTTATGCAATTGAACATAGCATACTATTTAATAAACTGACTGAAGTTGGCATTAGTGGCAATGTAAAACCGTGGTTTGTAGATCTCATGACTAATAGACCCTTCATGGTAAAAGTAAGAGCCATGATCTCTGAAACAGTTCCTCTTATGAAAGGAGTACCTGAGGGTTCTACTTTAGTTCCTCTGCTATTGTCCATATTTATTAGCATCTGATTCCCCTTGGATGTCTCTAATTCTTTACACAGATGATATGGTCAACAACTTCCACTCTATTATTCAAACTCAGCTCCATGATGACCTCCAAACTCACAACCAATGGCTAATAGACCAGAAAAGTATATTTAATCCCTCAGAAACAAAAGCAATGTTATTTTGTATCAAACCAAACAAAAGCTATTCTATTTCAAATCATCTCAAAAGTAACCAAAGCACCCAGCATTCTTAATATTAAAGATGTTAAAAATACTACTGTAGAAACTACCACATCTTTCAAATACTTTGACATTTGGCTAGACCATTCTCTTAACTTTCAACTACACAATCAAAGCACATGCAAAAAGAACAACACACTGCTGCTCTGGGCAGACAAGCTGTCACCTCTTCTGTCCAAGCCAGTCAAAGCTGACATAGGAAAAGGAATACTTCTCAACTTGAATATGGGCTACCCATAATAGCTGCAGCTTCAAAGACAAATGCCACCACCTTGCAAACCATATCCAATAAAATCTGCCAGTGCATTACAACTCTTCCATTAAAGAATACCACTGCCAAACTCTTACAAAGGCCAAATGACTCCCAGCACATTTGAGAGCTAACCTCTTACTGGAATCACTAATTTTCAGAACCCCTCTTCCTGAGAAATCTTCCACTCTCCCTCATAAATGTTTCATCAAAATCCTCACATGCAATCTCAGGTTAATCTCTCCAGTTCCAACCACCCTATAAACTCCAAAAACTAAACTTCATTGCACTGACCATGCATTCTCCATCCTAGCATCTAAACTATGAGCCTCCATTTCTCTCCTGATCCGAGACATCCAAAGGTACTCGGACTTCAGACAACAGCTCAAAGAACACCTCTTCACAAAGTGTAGCTGCACTCAAACAGGTCATATTATATGAACCTCGCAGCTCTTTCATAACCTCTTTTTCCCTGTTGCATCCTTCCTTACCTCATCTCATTATCCCCTCACTTACTGCCTCTCGTTCATCCTACCCCTCTCTTCAAACCCCTCACACTTTCACTCTCCTTTCTACTTCTCTTCCCTTTGTTTGCCTCTCTCACCCTTTTGCTGTCCTCTCCCCATAGTATTCTTTCCTGCAACTATCCACACTCACAGTTTATAATGTCATCATGACTCTCTGTTTCTCTCTGCATAATAATATGCTGTTATCTGGGTAATATAAGCCATGTCTGTCATTATGGCTACATCTTATCCAAAATAGCTCTGCTAAGCATGATTCCATTTATCCATCCATGTTTTGACATTGTAAGCTGTTACTTGAACTAAATGTAGCATATTTTGCATCTGTAAATATGTATGTTTTTAGTATATACTTGTATCTGTAAATATGTTTATTTCATAAGTGATCCTATTCACCTGGGTTGTGCCTGCAAATGGTCCACTGAGATCAGTGCACTACCCAGGTAAGCAAATATTTATAAATAAATAAATAAATAATTTTTAAATAGTCAGATATTCCGGAGCAGGACTTAATAAATACACTGGGCACACAGGGTGTTTATCCCCACACACTTAAATAGATATTTCCAAGACCCACTGTGGATAGATTTATTACAATGAAAGAAAGGGATTTGGAGAATGTCTAGGTCACATGCAACTTGCTGAAGCTAATTTGGGGAAATGCCTCAATGATAAATGTTCTATTAAACCAGTGTTAATGAATAGGCCCCTAGCCAGATAGATATTAATTATGTTCAGTATTTTATAATGATTTTTATGAATGGAATGTTCTATATGTTTTTATGTATGAAATGGTTTCATGTTTATAAAATGAATTCTGAGCTGTATTTTGTTGGCTGTTGAATGAAATGCTTTATATGTTTTTATGAATGAAATGTTTTTATGTTTATACAATGAGCTTTGAGATGCATTTTTTGGTGTGGCCTTAAGGGCTCTTGTTAATTCCTAATTGTTTTTGCATGCTTATTGGCTGCTTTGCTGTTTAAAAGTACGACAGTCTTTATTTGTCTGATGAAGCAGTTGCTGCTGCGAAAGCGCTTACTATTTGTTCTACTGTTTGTTCTGGGATTAAATTCTTGAATTTTACTGCTGTGTTCCACTGCCTCCTTTGACTGTGATATTGTATAATTAAATTAAAAGATTTTGAGCTATGAGCTGCCACTAAAACATTTTTAGCCCCATGCCTGCTTAAACAGATAGTGGATTGAAGATCGGCAGACTGAGTGGATAAGCCCTTTATCCAGGATATCATTATAGTGTACACCTATGAACCTATAATGACATAGGAAACCATCAGGCACTAGATCCAACCCAGTGTGGCTTCATCAAAGGTGATTATGCCTCTTTGGACTTCTTTGAAAAGGTCACCAAGGCAATGGATGAGGGTAAAATGGTGCATACTGCCTACTTTGACCTGGCTAAGGCATTTGATACAATACCTCACTCGTGCCTTGTAAGCAAACTCACTGAATTAGGTAATAACCAGTATATTACAGGCTGGATAGCCAGCTGGGTCTCAGATAGGACCCAATAAGTTAGTACGGGGAGGCCATTTCCCCAAAGATCCAGTCACTAGTGAAGTCTCTCAGGGCTCTTAGCTGGTCACACTCCTTTTTTGTACATACTTCTTGGAAGTCAAAGTCAATAACAGAGGCCTCTGGCTGATCAAGTTTGCAAATCACTGCAAAATAAGAGCAGTTATAGAATCCCCAAAAGATGCTGACATCTTACAGGAAGGAAAAACACAGACAAATTACTGATGCCAAAGCCATGGCATAAAACTAATTGCTAATAAATTCACAGTAGTACTCTTTGGAAAGCTGGCCACTCTACAAAAATACCTCATTGATAATACACTCCTAAAACTGGAATCAGTAGCCAGGGATTTGGGGAAGTAAGTGGAAAGTAACCTGGCATTCAACCAACATGTGTCTAAGGTAGTAAGCAAATCATTCTATGTTGCTCAGTGTGTAAGCAAGGACATGGCATCTAGGTCCAAGGAATGTGTTCTTCCTCTTCATTCAGCCATCATCAGACTCATCATTGAGTGCAAGGCTCACTTTGGTATGTACCTGACTGGGCACATGCAGGAACTGGAATGTCCACAAAAATGCCTCATTAAAAAGAGTACAGGATATAAACATGTCCCATGCAGATCACCTTAAGCACTATCTCTATACAGACTGTTGAAAGGCAATCTGTGGCTGATGTACAAGGGATCCTTAGATCCCACTTTGATGGACGTTTGCACATCTGGAAAGCCAGTAGCACCAGAACTAATTGATCTAGGCACTTGAAAGTTGCTTGTGACATAAATAGGACTTCTTGTTGGGACAGATATATCTCTTAGAGAATCCCCCATACCTTATTCAAGCATAACTTGGGTCAGTGGAAGGGGAATAAGAAATTCATCCCTGGTCTAGCACCTATGTCTCTATGGGACAGAGGCAGTTGGTAAATCATGCTCTAACTTACATATACTCCCTAAAATAATTTCTAAGGGTTAAAAACCTTTCAAAATACATTTGGAATGCATTGTTAGGCTTATAAATGTCCCAGTGGTCATTTGCTTAGTGTACACCTTTGAACATATGAACCTGATAGAATTATTGGAGCCCTGGGCCTCCATTGAAAGTGGGCATGTTTTGGACCAGTCAGTCTTTCCCAGTAAACAAATGTCAAATAAATAAATAAATAAATAATATATAAAAATGGAGAAAGTGATTTGTAGTAAGCTGTTGCAGAGTATTATATAATATTACAAACTGAATTATTTCCCCTATCTTGGAGATAGGCAATTTTGGTAGTACTGGTTACACCTAGTAGGGACCCCATTTTGTCCCTTTCCTACAGACTAGTCTCACTATTAAACCATGATTATATATATTATTTTCTCTGGTTTTAGTGAATAGACTCTTGACAAAGCTAATTCTTTCTTTTCAGTAAGTCCTAGTTGATTAGCTGCTGTCTTCTGTAACTTCAGAATATCTCCCTAAATACTTCATCTATAAATCATCAAGGTCTGCTTTAGTAGTTTCCGTTCAAGTCTTTGGCAGTGCTCTGCACAGATGCAGACAACTTGAGATGACAATTTTCCTGTAAAAGCACCCTCGAAAGTTCAACAATACCTAGTTGCATACAGGGCAAATAGTTTGCAGTGACAAGCACTATACCAGGAGTTGCTACCCAGATACTCCTCACATTACTTTATATTCTCACCACAACTGTCTACTCAATATAAAGGGGGCTTTTGCCATTGATATGAGCTTTCACATTATCTCTGTTACCAGCTTGGTGGATATAGGAATACTAAGGCAATGCAGAAATTGCCTCATGTTTGCTGGCAACTAGCTAGTTCTCAATCAAACTGATAAGGTATGTGAGAGATGTATTTACACAATGTCACTGGATACATAGCTCTCACATAAAAGCACTTCTAAAGTCAATCAGATTGTCAGTAGTACACATGCTGCACCCATTATGCACAGTACAAAGGAGATGCATACACCCACATATGCTGAGGCACTTAAGTGTAACCTTCCTAAACCCTAAAGACCTCCTAGATGAAGTACATATAACAAATGCCCTCAGCAGCCCTAAATCCACTCTTTCAAAACCACACCCACATCAACACATGCACCCATATCTCATGGAGCCTCCACTTCTAAGCCCATAAGGCAAGCCAACACACAATCCAACATTCTGGTCATTGTGAGACACGCTGATGTCCCTCTCATCAGGCTGAGTAAGGAGAAAGTCATGGTCAGTTGCTTATCAAGGTCTAAGATCCACCACATTACACATGCAGTCAGGTCATTGGACCAAAAGTAGCAGTATTTCTCAGTCATAGTCTATGTAGGTGTAAATGACCTGACGTGTACCTCCCTAGACTATATGAAGAAAGACATCATCGAGCTCTTGGAATATGTGTCCCAGGATGGCATTTTACAGAATTCTGCCTTCTCCAAGGATAACTGCCACAATATGAACAGAAGATGACTAACTTTAATAACTGGCTTATTTTCTGATGTCATTCTAAGGGGGTGCAATATTTGCCTGCTGGAAGGAGATGGACAACAAACCATGCTGCCAGAGATGGTCTGCACCTCTCCCCTCTAGGCTTTTGTACACTATCTAAAACACTGTCCTCCCTCATAGTGCCTCTTTTAGGCAATGCCAAACTGAAAGCACTTCTGGCACAGCAAATCAAACCAAGTAAATCTAAAGTTATTACTGCTCAGTGCTAGGAGTCTAAACAAGATACTGCACTCTTTACAAGCTGTCCTCACCCTAAAGAATGATGATGTCCGTGCAGTCACTGAGATGTGGTTTAAAGCCACAGACAGCACATTGGCAATGTAAGGCTATGATGCCTTCTACATTGGTATACCAGCTACTTCATAGACAGGGACTAAAAGTAGACGTGTCTTGATTTACATCAAAAGTAAATATACCTCAAGGCTGATCAAACAGGATGATATACTTGAGCTTCTCTACATTCAAATCACCATAGGTAAAATACCAAACCAGTTCCTTGCAAGCTACAGTCCCCTGCTTTGACCCAGGAGATCCATAACATGTATTTAGGTGTACTGGAAACAGTCACCCTCCAACCCAAAACAATATTCATGGGTAACTTTAATTACCTCACTATTAACTGGAAATCATATACGGCACCAAGCATGCAGGCACAGAGATTCCAAGATTTTGCAAATATAAACTCCCTGGACCAGACTGTTAATATACTTAACTGTGGTTCAAACATGCTGGCTCTGGTCCTCAGTAATATGGGAGAGTGCTGCACACCCCATAGTGTAATGTCCTCGCTGGTAAGGCCAGACCACAAAAAGGTCTTCTTTGAAGTGAAAATATAACCTGGAACCCCAGTTGGCCCTGTAATGTTCAGGGACTACTCTAGAGTTAATTTCCTACTATTAAGTGAGAATCTGGCAAAATGTAAAGCCCCCATAATCTCTGAAAACACTGCTACTATGCAGACCTGCTCAGAGAAACCCTATACATGCATGTTAATAGCTGCAAAGAGACATTTGTACCCACCAGGAATAAGTACAGAACTAGCCCACAAAAACAATCCACCCTAGTAGAATCACAACATCAATAGGCTTTATAACAGAAGGAAGAAAATTATGACAAAAATTAGGAGGTGTAGCACCCAGCAGGATAAAAACAATGTCATCAAACTAAACAAATATCTTAGAGGGCAAATAAAGTCTACCAGACAAATTTGAGGTAAATTAGACATCCCAGACCAAGGGCAACCATGAGACATTCTACATCCTCAAAGGCAACACACAATTGCATGCAGAGCTCATTATTAATGGAGCCACCTATACTGTTACCAACAGTATCCCACATTCATGGATAAAAGAGTGCTAAAAATGTATGAGATACACCTTACACTGATAAATTACCTTACAGTGACCATATAGCAGTGGCAAACCACATTGCAGTTAAGCCATGATAAAGGACAAATTATTATTCCAGGCATAAAAATCCAAAGGGGGATATTCCAGGGTGACTCTCAGTCACCGTTGTTCTTTTGCCTTGACTTTAATCCATTAAACTGTCTGCTTAACAGATTAGTTCATGGCTATAATTTGGCTCCCAGAATGCAACAAAGTATAAAGACTTCTCATCTCCTCTTTGTCGATGATTTAAAACTGTAAAGCTCGTCCGATAAGGAACTGAAAGCACAACTGCAAGTAGTTAAAACTTTTTCAGATGACATAAGAATGTCATTTGGTTTTGATAAATGTGCAAAAGCAACCTTTAAAGCAGGAAAGTTGGAGCACAAAGAAAACCAATTTGGGGACAAGAATGTGATGTAAAAGAACTTGAGCAAGAGGGATTGTATAAATAGTTGGGAACTGATGAAGGATCAACAATAAATCATGAACAAATGTGCGTAAAACTTATTAAGGTAAATTTTAGAAGACAAGTTAATCTTGAAAACAGTGTTGACATCTAGGAACAAAATTCAAGCTATAAACCTATTTGCTCTTCCTGTCCTAACTTACAGTTTTGAAGTGATTGACTAGCCGCAAAAGTATTGGATATATTAGAGCGGAAAACAAGAAGGATGCTTCATGCTCATCAAATCATTTATAAAAAACAGTGCATACCGAGATTATACATTCCATGTTCTAAAGGAGGTATGGGCCTACTTGAAATTGATTACACGTATAGATCTGCAATTGTGGGACTGCATACATATCTGCTGACCTCACAAGACCCAAATATAGTGAAAGTTTTGAAACATGAGAATAAATCTAAGATGACTTCCGTTCTTAATCTAGCAGAAGCATGTTGGCATCAAGCAGGAATGGGAATCAAACCAGAAGTAGATAAAAATCAGCAAGCAACTGAATGCACCAAAAAACAAATGAAGCAGTGTAAGGTGAAGGATCAGATGAGAAGGCAAGAAATGTGGAAAATGCATAAATATAATTGCAAGTATAAAAATCTTCTGAAACAGCCTCATGTTGATCAGCATTGAATGGAGGAATGGTACAGAGAGATGAATTCAAATCAAAAGATGAAAGGTTAGTATTGGCGGCCCAAGATAGTGGGTTATGTACACAGTGGTTTACAAAGTCCATTGAATATGTGGGAGAAACAGACCAATGTAGGTTTTGTAAAACAGAATTGGAAACAGTCACACACCTTGTTGCTGGTTGTAATATACTAATGGCAGAAGGACTGTATACTGAACGGCATAATGTGGCAAGACTGTTGCACTGGGGATTGTGCAAACATTCTAATAATGAAGTAGCTAAAAATCACTAGAAACATGAGCCACAAACCATCATAGAAACTGCAGAAATCTACATCACATGGGATCACCCATTACCAACAGTTCAAATGATAGATGTGAAAAAAACAGAGATAGTGATCCATGAAAAGAAGACAAAAGTAGCATTGATCATTGAAATCGCTACACCCATTGACTACAGTGTCTTGCATGCAGAGAGATACAAAGTTATAAAATAACAGGATTTGAAGGCAGAAATGAGAGCAATGTGAAAGAAATACCCAGACAGTTCCAACAGTAGTAGGAGCAACTGCTCTTATAAAAAAGAATCTACAATCATATTTAGATATGTTAGCAATACATGTAACTCTTGAATTGCAGAAAGAGTCATTACTTGGCACAATGCGGGTGCTGTGAAGAGCACGTCTGGCTGACATCAAAGATTGAAACAATATTAATTTCATGAACTTTAATCATACTTTGACTAAGGAATTGGGTAAATTCCAATCATGGTATTAGAAACCCAAAAGATTTGGAGAAATTATAAAGGAAGTTACCAAAGATGGTGCATACAGATCAGATAGGATTTGCTAATGGTAGGAGTACCTTTGTAAACTTAATTAGATCATTTCTCATTATAAAACGACCTTCAGTTTCTGGAAACAGGTTAGTGCTGGTGAGCCTAGATGCAAAAATGAGAACATAAGGTAGGTTTGAAGTCAGCAGATGCTTTTACATTTCAGTGAGAAGCAATTAATAAAATGATTTGTCTTTACTGGAGAAAATGGTAGAAAGGGTGAGATATTACGTGATTTCAGGTTTGTCTATTTGCTTTGGAATTAGATTCTAATGTAAAGACAGAAATGATCATTTTTAAAGGTGCCAGTTTTGTCAAGTTTAATACAAGGCAGAAGAAAATATTCTGCAATTATTTTGGGGAAGGACAGATGAGCTATTATAGGCAAGAACAGTGTGATAATCAGGGGCGGCTCATGGGCTGCCAGACTGCAGCCCCCCCAGCTGTAAAAATAAAATAAAATAAAAGTAAAAAACAGAAAGAAAACAAACACGAGTCCCGGAACATCTTGCGTGTGCACTCGTGGCATTTCCCGATCTGGACTGCTGGCAAACCAGTCCAGAGCATGCGCACAGAATCCAACTGTTTCACCAGCAGTCCAGATTAAGAAGACAGCATTCAACAGCAGAGATCTCAGAAGTCTATGCAGTTACAACTGCATAGACCGGAAGGAGATCAGACTGCATTGAATGCAGGCTGCAACCCAGCCTGCTCTCACGTGGGGGAAGGACTTGCTCTCGCAGGCTTTACTGTGGAAGGGATGAGCCTTTGAATGAACGGACTTGAACATGGAGTTGGATTTTACTGCTGCAGGAAGGAAACTGGGCTTTGGATAATGTGGAGTGAAAGAAACTGGGTTTTGAATGAACGGACTTTGCAGCTGGGCTCAGGTAGTGTGTGTGTGTGTGTGTGTGTGTGTGTGTGTGTGTGTGTGTGTGTGTGTGTGTGTGTGTGTGTGTGTGTGTGTGTGTGTGTGTGTGCGTGTGTGTGTGGCTAGACTCCAACCCTGTACCGTGGGACCATGTAGCAAGAACTTGAATTCCCTATCCACCACCACTTCTAAAATTTTTGCCTCATATTATGGCTTTCTGGATTTTGAATAATGACAGCCATTTGAATTTCAGACTTCATATTCTTCACAAAGTACATGGTAACACAAAACCTTTTATTCTAGCAATTTTCTGTTTATAAGATCAATATTTGAAATTTGTTCCTATTTTGGGGCTGTATTCCCCTATTATTGGCTTTTTCTAGGTTTTTTGTGCTAAGAGGTTGAGAGCTATGGTGAGAACTGAATTTACTGAATATGTTTGGGAGCTGTATTTCCCCATTATTGGCTTTGTCTAGGTGTTTTGTGTGAAGAGGTTGAGAGCTATGGTGAGAACTGAATTCAGTAAATGATAGCCATTTAAGTTTCAGTCTACCTGTCTTTCAAGAAATATCTAATTTGGCATAGTGGTATATTGCTCTGACTGTAGGGTCCAGGGTTCATGACTTAGCAGTGAAATGCATGGTGGTAATGCAGCGTTTTATTCTAGCAACTTTCCAAGATTATACAAGCAATGTTTAAAATGTGCACCTAGCTTTATTGGCTTTTGTCTCCCCCACCCCCCAATAAATGTTGGCTTTTTCCACATTTTTGGTGCTTCAAAGTTGAGAGATACAGTTGAGTGTCGAATGATTTTACAAGGAGCTGAGAGATTGAAGAGAAGTGTAATGCTGCTTATGCTGAGTCTGTATTGTTAATAGCACAACAGGTAGTGTACTTGCTTTTGATGCAGAAGGCTGTGGGTTCTACTCCCACAGTACATAGATGCATTGCTGATACTATACAGTGTTGTACTTTTAAAGGGGGTGGATGCTGCAGTCCTGAGAATGTCCTCCTTGGTGGAGATACCTAATACCAATGAACCTGTTATCAGTTTGCCATCCATTCCCTATCGCAATATTACTAGGTTATCATTTTTTTATTTTAACATAGGTAATTTAATAGGCAATTTATTCAATGGCAACAGGCACTTTATTTGTAGATGAAACAATGACATATTAAAGTTATTTGCTAGCAGCAAACTCTTCATTATTTACAGATCTCTTTAATGTGGAATTATTTAGATGTCTTTTACTTCTGTAGAGATTGTGCATATTTACTGATACTGGTTGATCGTAGACATTTGAGTAGACTTTTATGATGGAAATGTTCTAAACTGGGCAGTTTTGTCATTATTAGTACATACATTTTGTTTCACTTTTTACTGGAAAAATGTACAAAACAATGCATTTAAAATGCCCTCTAACAGCTGTACTATATTATATATGGAATATAATTTAATACAACCAAGAAGGTGTATCAAAGAACACGTGTATGTTTCCTGTGCAAGGGACCTATAATTTGAAAATGGCCCAAAGTTAATCTGTATCTTCCACTGGCCAGATGTATTTTCTTTGAATGTGGGTTTCAATGCTGTTTCAATGAATGTGAGTTTCAAGGGCAGAGGAGTTTTAATGCTAAGTCTATTTTCATTGTGATATTGCATTGCTTTGTTTAGCAGATGTCTATTAGTGTTTGTGCTGTAAAATGTAAAATAAAACTTTTAAATGAAGTCCCAATCATTGTAGAAGTAAAGCAGTATGCATATTACAGTTTTTATGGTAAATGGGGTGAAATAGCCAAGTAATGGGACATTGGAATAGCTGCAGGGGGGAGGACCCATTCGACCATGATTTTATGAGGGGGGAAAGGGCAGCAAATCCTGACAGCCCCGGCTGAACTACACCTCTTAACTGTCCAGATTTTTGCAGAATGAATATATTTTTGCTTCTTATTTTTGGTTTGTTCCTCATAAAATGTGTGGCTTTATGGAAAATCATTTAGGAATGAAGTCATTAAATAATGACAGACATTGAGTCTCAGACTTAATACTCTTCAGAAAAATGCATGCTAAAGCAAGACCTGTTGTTCTGTCAACTGACTAAGTTTATACAAGAGCAATTTTTAGTACTGTTTGTATGTTCCCCAATATATTTGGCCTTGTCCAGATTTTCTGCATTAAAAGTATGAGAGGTACATGCAAATAAATCACTTTATAGAATTAGGTACATGCAAACCTCTCAACTGTCCCTGATTTTGGCTCAAAATGTTGCTTTCCCCCTAATAATCCCTCTGCAAAATGACAAATTTTGAAGAAAACATGGAGGATTTACAATTAATAAATAATTGTAATGATCAGAGTTATAGATTATTTTTAATTTCAGAAATGCATATAGATTCTCTTATTTTGTCAGCTGCTCAAGTTAACAGTACTAATATTAAAAAGTGTCGCTTCTTTGAGAGGTTGCCAGCTGTATTGTGTGGCTATTTTATACTTCTGCATCACATTTTGATCTGTTTTTCATCAAATTGTGGTTTTTCTGGCAAATTAGTGGCAAATCGTTAAAGAATGAAGTTAGAAAATAATGACAGACATTTCAGTTTCAGATTTCATACCCTTCAGCAAATTCATACTAATGCAAGACCTACTATTCTATTATCATTCTAAGTTTAAAAGAACAGTATTTAAAAATGTCCTTATTTTTTGGCCTTTGTCCCAATTCTGTTTATGACTTTGTCCCAATTTCTGGCTCTGAGGCTGAGAGGTATGACAAATGTGTCAGGGCCATCAGCATCAGCCAAAGACATTCCAAATTGTGACATACTTGTGGCACCCCACTCCCCCACATAGTGACACTGGATGTGACCAAGCAAGGCAAGGAACAGTTATGCAGTGTAAGTGCGCAGAGTATCCCCCCATCCAAGGTAGACACAAGTACTACAGTGGCTTTTCATCTGTCCTTGATTTTACAGAATGTTCTGGTTTTCTGTCATATTTTGATACTGTTGATTTATGCTTCTTATTCAGAAAATGCATGTCGTTGCAGTGCCTGTTGCTCTGTGTTTATGTAGCAATGCTTTAATGACACTCAGGTAAGCTTGTCTGAGACTATAAGATGCAAGTAAGCTTTAATATTTGCTTACTATTAAATAATTACCAACACTGAAAGCCTTTTTGTTGTTGCCATGCAGAGAATATTTACATAACTAGATAGCGTATAAGCCTTAGGTATTGAAATGCATATGACAGTATTTGTAATAAAGGACATGATTACAGTATTTTCAGAAGCTCATTACATTTGTTGGAGACTTGCAGTCATCTTTATGGGCTTTATTCGTAAGCTAAACAGAATGCCAATCTATCATGTGTGGTCCATAACCTGTGTAGTAATGCTTTAAGCAATTTATCTTGAGCTTGTTTCGTGTTTGCTGTTCAGTTTTTATCTTGGTCATGTTTTCCCATGAAACAAGTAAATAGTTGTTGTCAGGCAGCAGGTCACTTTTGGATAAGAAACAATTTTACAAGTGGGGGTATTGCTACTTTCAGCATGTTACCTGGTACTTTTATAAAGCTGAATATAAATTATAATTAGAACTGCAGTGCAAGGAGAAGTGGTTTGAGTTGAGTGCTGCTTGTTTTTTTATGCTTGATTTTGACTGGCATTCCAGTAATGTATTTAGAAAGTAATGTATTTTTTCATGCCTCACAACCTTTTTGTTTCCATGTAGATATTAAGTAAGCTGTCATGTAGCCAATGCATTGAAATATTTTTTTTCTTCTGCAATTCATTTTGTCTTGATTGGATTCTCATAACGATGGTTTGTTAGTGGTACCCAGGGCACCATATTTAATTAATGTTCCAGTTTTTGCAGTTTTTAACATAGCTCCACCTCTTTCTAGTTGACCACACCCCTTCCCATTAGCCCCAACCATTCAGCTGTCACCTGCAGCTCCCCTTTGATTTAAAGTCACCAGCTGCCACTGTTGATAATGCCAGATAATGTTGCTAGCCTGTACAATAAACTGCATATGTTGAAAATAATGAGAGTGGGTATGATAAAATCTTGCTTAATGTTATGTAGCAGTTATCAGGAGACAAGTGTATGAAGGCACGTTCACTGAATAATGACATTGGGATATTATCTCTGAAATCTACTCTTAGCTGTAGTTAACAAAGCTCTTATCCCTACTGTAGTAGCTCAACTTTGAAGTTGGAAAATATAAATTTGAGAGGGGTAGGCTAAGTCCACTACATGGTGGGTATAGGAGAGCTTTCCCCCTTTAGACAAATATAAATTAAGGTTCACAGAAAGTGGCCTTTGGCAAAATGTTGTGCAAGTATAAACATTCACTGAAAGATCAGTCATGGAGTTCATGACAAGAACCATAGATATCTTTCTATTATCTTATGGTGTAGAAATTCAGATAGTACCTTTCCTTCCACACTTTGTTTAAACAGAATGAACCTCATACAGGCAGGGATAACATGTTTAAATATGCTAGAGTTGATACTATCTGTTTTATCTCTAAATCTGAACTCTGCTCATATCATTATAGCTGCACTGACTATAGCTCTGATCTGCTGTGTACATTATAGGAATAGTTTTATTGTAATTTTCTCAAACTTCCTGCATTCCATCAGCACACCCATGATTTTATTGACAATTCTGCTCACCACACGTAATAGTATCTCAGGAATTCATTAGCATGCCTAACATGAACCATAAAAGGCACTTCTGTCATAATGTGGCCATTTGTAATCCAAATACATGTTAGACATGATGAGATAAAAACGCATTACAGGCTAATTTGCATGTCTCCCAATTGCATTTACTACCACAAGGTGCAGATCATTGATGATTTGCATGTTGTGGTAATAAACTTCTGCTTGTGTCGGTAGTGGCATTCTCCTCCCACTGATTCTCCAACACAAACACACACACACACACACACACACACACACACACACACACACACACACACACACACACACACACACACACACACACACACACACACACACACACACACACACACACACACACAAACACCACAGTCCCATACCTGTCCTTAACTTGTCTGCCCTCCTGATTTCCCCCAGCCCCATATTGAAATGCCATCATAACACTTTATCTATTATGTCCTGGTGGCCTAGTGTATCCTCCCCAGCCCCCAATACCTGTACTGCTGTTGGTGCTCTTATGACACTTCCATTTAAGAGTGCTCCTGAGACTTACTGTTTCTCTCTATCCTCCCATACCCATTGTGTTGTCAGTGCAGCAAATGCTCTTTAATCTTTGATTATCTGTGGTGGTGTAGTGCTTCCCCCACCCCTCAATACCTGTAGTGCTATTGATGACATTACAGCACTTCTGATCACAGTAATCTCTGATGTCTAGTGCCTCCCGTGTCCCTACCCTTATCCCCATTGTTCTGATAGTGCCCTTACAGCAGTTTAAGAGTAATACATGGTGTCTAGTGATTCCCCCCACCACCAGATCCCCTTGTGCTGTTATGTCATTATGGAGCTTTAGGAGTAATCCCTGGTATCTAGTGAATCCCTCACCTCCCTCACCTCTGGTCTTTGTACTGCTGTTAGTGCCATTACAGCACTTTAAGAGTAATCCCTGACAGTCTAGTGCATCTCCAACTCCTCAATTCCTGTACTGCTGTTGGTGCCATTGTGGCATTTTAAAGTGTAATCCCTGGTAATCTAGTCATTCCCTTCCCACCTCCGCCCACCCTATCCCCATACCACTTTTGTGCAGGTGGTTGAATATAGCCTTTCAGCACTGCAGCATGTTGGGAATACCCATGGTGATCTACACAGATGAGGTATTTCTAGAAATAGCTCAGTTGTGTAGATGCCTTCCTGGAGCCAGTTTATTAGGGGGAAGTACATAGTTAATTAGTATATTCATTTCCCACTCGAATGCCTCGTTAGCATTCAGCATAGCCCAAAGGCCAGCCATACAAGGTGCTGCATGCCTGCATAGTAGAGGACTGCACAGCACCATGATAGGGCAGTTGCTGAATCAGAGAAAAGTACTGTAACTTGTACACAGACAAAGGATGCATTCTTAAACCACTACCCTTAGTCTTACCAGGCCTTTATCTATGTGGCCATCACAGTTTTTGTTTGGCTCAGTTCAGTCCCTATTACACCTCAGATCAGCCTCATTAGAGTTCTACAACACTGTCCCAATGGCTCATGTTTATTTCTGCACATGAATCAAATTACAGCTGATGTGTGAGTGCACAGCTTGGTAGGTACACATCATAGCTCATACCACTACATGTTGCATGTCTGGCAGTTGGAACAGAGGATTAAGGCTTTGAATTATAGTTCCTGCAATACACAGTTTGGTTCCAACAGCCCTCATTTGTCTACTGTATGACCTTGTGCAAGTTAATCAAGCATTACTCTAGGGTCACCTCTGAAAAAGGGACAGTGTGTCCAGTGGGTGTACTCTGTTAGGAAATGAGTGTTATTGTTGTTGCATCTTGCAGTACCTGCATTTGTTGTCTCAATGCTTTGCAGTAGGTTAGGTTGCCTCTTCTCCAAGATGGGTAAGCCAGTGTGTGTGCCAACTACTTACTCTCACCCTTCACAGTCTGTCTCTCATAGGCTCATAGGAGGTTACTAGACTATTGACTCGAGAGACATTTTAAACTTAGCCAGGCTTACCCCAAATTAACCAGAATATTCTTGACATGTATCAATACCCCAAGGATGTTTATGGTTATGGTATAGACTTGTACCCATCAAGTATTCACGGGCTGCTCCTGTCCATTATGGACATAGGTTCCAACCCAGGGATAAATTTGTGATTTCCCCTCCATTAGTCCAAGTTAAATTTAAAAAGGATTAGGGATGAGCTTTGCTTCACATGGATGGGAAGTCTGTTCCAGAGAAGGGGTAATACTGGAGTCACATATCTGTAACTCCAACATGTCCTGTTTATGTCACAAATGAGGTTTGGGTCCTTAGAACAAGACAAGTATTTCCAATGTTGTATGTTTTGCAGATGTGCAATGAATCCAACAGTGTGGGATCAGAGGATACCTTGTAGGCTAGACACAGATAATTGGGCAGACGTCTTTAGGAAACAGAGAACAACGACAGGGCTTTTATAGATAGTCCACATAGGACTTGTTTACTCCTTGTATTCTTTTTTTTGTGAGGAGCCTCTGTGGTCTCTCAATCTGTTTCAAGTGCCAGGTTGGGTACATGATAAAAGGTGCATTGTACTTGATGACTGGTCTGATGATCACCAAGTGGAGTGGAACACTGACCTCCTTGGACCTGAATGCCATGCCCTTACTTATATGTTGTGCAGTTTAGAATGATTTTCTCACCACAGTAGACAAATGGCAGTCAAAGGTCAGGTTACTGTCAATGTGCCTTCCCAGATCCATAACCATGCAATCTACTTTCAGGAGTTTATTATTAATGTGGTAATTTCCAAAGGATACTATAATGAATTTTTTGCACTGAATTTTAGTCCATGGCTCTAGCACTAGTTGTTTGTTTGTGTCAGGCCGCCTTGAAGGATATCTGTGTCTTTAAGGGATTTAATAACCATGTGTACTTTGCAGTTATCTGCAAATGTGGTCAGCCAGAGGCCCTTGATATTTGCTTTGATTTCAGAGAAGTAAAGGCAAAAAAGGGGAGGCACCACTACTGATACCTGTGGGGCTCTTCTAGTTACTGGCTTCTTTGTTAAGACTGATTCCCCTATCCTAACATCCTATCAGTGAGCCAGCTGGCTATCCATTGGGTAACATATGAATATATGCTTCATATATATGTATATATACACACACACACACAGACACACACACACACACACACACACACACACACACACACACACACACACACACACACACACACACACACACACACACACACACACACACACACACACACACACAAATATATGATCGAGTTTTCAGAAACTCGAAATTCTAAACTAAAATAAAATAAAAAAAAAAACACATTGTTTCTGCAGAGGGGCAACCCCCCCTGCACCCCCACTGCCCTACTTAAATATACCAACTCCGAGATCGCCCTACAGTGGGGAAAAGGGGAATCTACCATTCCGCACTGTATGCAGAAGTGCAAAACTGGAGATTTCCCATTTCCTAGCTGTAGTGCGATCACGGAGATAGTATATTTAAGTAGGGAGGGTGCAAGGGGACTTGCTCCTCTGCAACAAACTTCTTTAAACGAACCTTAAGCCTTTTTTTGTCACACTTCAGAATTTTGAGTTTCTGAAAACTCGATCATATGGTCTCGACCATATGAAGTTCAAGTTTTCAGTCACTTGAGATTCTGAAGTGGATCTATATATATATATATATATATATATATATATATATATATATATATATATATATATATATATATATATATATATATAAATATATAACTTGATTAATCCCTTGACTTGTTTGTTCAAATTAATGAGGGGTATATATATATTCAACCTGTGTGGTTTATAGACTAAATATTTGTCTTGGGAAATGTAAACTCATTACAATGTATCAGAAAATTGTCTCATAAAGCATACATGATGGCAAACACAACTGTATGGATATTTGACCTATGTCAATGAATATTTGTTAGACCTGTCAGGCAATAACTTCATTTTTAAAGGCCCAAGCCACACCCACTGGGAGTTAAAGGTACACATGCAAAAGAGCTGTACTGGATAGAATGAGTTTTAGTAGACTGCACTAGAAGTTGCTGAGAATACTTGTGTGATACGTCTCGTGGGCCTTTGAGCCACAACATATACAGACCCATGAATCTGTTCCATACTGTGTATTGTGGGTGTGTTACTGACAACCCGTTAGGTATTATTTGTGTTGTTTGTACCCTTGCATTAAGTGACATTGTGTAACAATATCTCTGACATACCATATCAGTTTACTTTAGAATTAGGTGGTTGTCTGTAAACGTGGTTTTGTGAAGGGTAGATCACGGCTGCTTAACTTGGTCAACATCTTTGAGTCAGTCACCTGAGCTTTGGATGAAGGCAAGGTGGTTCATACAGCCTACCTTGTTCTGGCCAAAGTCTTTGATACCATTCCCCACTCAGGAATCATAGAAAAACTCAATAAGCTAGACATCAACCCCTATATCACTAGGCAGGTTGCAAACTGGCTCACAGGTAGAACCCACAGTGTGAAAGTAGCTGACTCCAAGTCAGACTGCCAAGCAGTCATGAGTGGAATCCCACAGGGTTTGGTCCTGGGTCCTCTCCTGTTTGGTATCTCCATCTCTGAAATCCAGGTCAATATGTAGGGACTCTGGCTGACAATGTTTGCAGATGATTGCAAGTTGGGAGCTATTATTAACTCCCTGAGTGATGTTGACGTCCTACCGAAAGGCCTCACTGAGACTGATGTCAGAACCATGGCCTTAAGCTCAATGCCAAAAAAATGTGTCATTATCCTCTTTGGGAAAAATCCAGTTCCCATGAATTACCACATTGATAGCAGTCCACTGAACACAGAAGGCATTATAAGAGATCTGACAGCAACCACTCTTTTGACCACCACATTGCTATTGTGGTCAGAAAGTCCTTCTATGTGCCGCATCTCATTACTAAAGGTTTTGCATCCAGGAAGAAAGAGGCCATTGTCTCCCTCTACTCTTCCTTCATTAGGCCAATCATTAAGTACGATGACCCATTTGGCATGTACCTCACTAAACATCTGCAACAACTGGAAAGGCCGCAGAAGTACCTCACAAAGAGGATCCTAGGCCTTAAACATTTGTCCTATATGGACAGACTAAAAAATCTCCAACTATTCTCTGTCAGATATCACCTACTTAGAGGCAATCTCTGCTTGACTTACAAAGCCATGTCTGACCCAGCTCTGTTAGAAATGCTACATCTAAAGAAATCCCAATCCCTCCACACCACATGCTCCGGAGACCTCAACCTCATGCTATGGAATAGACTTCCCATACATGTCAAGCAGAGCACCTCAATGACCCTCTTCAAGAAAAATCCTGATCAGTGGATGGGAAATAGAAAATTCACCCCAGGGATCACTCCAGTGCCTTTACTCGACAGAGGCACTGGGAACTAAGGTCGGGTGGCACGATGCCAGGGTAATCGTATGGGCTAGGCTTGTAAAAGCCCCAGGGCCATTAACCTAGTACACAACTATGAACCTATGAACCTATGAGACAATTATTACATTGCTTCAGTACATCCAAATTCACCAAGCTAGCTAGCTACAGAGATACCAGAAAATTGAAAATCTATGGTTAAAGATCCTTTATTAATGCCTTTGTTAGTATTTTTCTGTCCAGTACACAGCTCATGAGCCAACACTGACTTGCTTCTGTCAATTTGCATAATGGATAGACATGATATATGGGCATTTGTATTTGATGAGGAAGCAAAAATGAAAACATTGCTTGCTGAAATTGCAGTTTAAGTGAAAAAGACATCTAATTTAAGGAAAGTTCTTATATTTACACAGAGTGCTTGTAAAGACACGCTATGTTATTCAGCCCTGATGTGTTAGTAGAAGGCAAATGAAAAAGGGTTTCAGGGAATGTTAGACTTGCTTAAACTGCAACTGAAATATGTGGATTTTATTTGATCATAATGATATGCTAAAGTATGCATTAAAACTGTAATGGAAATGCACAGAAATACATGAAACTGTATTCACCACAAATCTGTTTAGGCATGAATGAATCCAAGCCTCATATCTTTACTGATGGAACAGTACTACAGGGTTTGGGGAAACTGTTTTTCCTTATGCATGGGATGAAGTGGTGTTAAAAGAAAACTCTACTGTTAACTGTAGTTTAACCAAACAATGATGTTTCCTTTCACTTCCAGTATAGTTTATTCATCAGATACCTAACATTTTACACTTTAGAAATCCATACCTCTCAACTGCTTCGATTTAGGCATAGCACTATGACTTTGGCCTTCAGATTTAGCCTTCCTCCTCCTAGATTTATGATGTTCCTCATCATGTCAGGCCTGCTTATGAGTGCATACTTTACCAAATGTAAAGCTTAGGCCTATATAAAGATGAACTACTTCTAAATATATAGGTTCTAGCATAAAAAACCTTCTATTGTGAAAAATAAGTAATGCTCCTCTTTCTGACCCTCAGTTATGATTTCTAATGCTTGAAGGCTGAGAGACATATAAAACGTTTATTTCCTTGACTTGCAATCAAAGGATGGGAAAGAATTCTCAGCACTGTTTAAGCTTAAACTTTCATGTGATTTGGCAGCACTATCTGTCTTTGGCTCATAACAACACAAATTCAGGAGTAGGAGGTTGCATCTATTTTTAAATTTGCAGGCACTGTAAGTAGAAAGATAACAGAAAGTATACAATTAAAAAATCTTTTGAGCAAATACAGAAAAGCTCTTAAATTTTCAGTAAAAAACATACAAATGCACACATATAGATGTAGACACACACACACACACACACACACACACACACACACACACACACACACACACAAACATATATTTTCGCACATATTGATGCTAATGAATAAGAGAAGTAGTCTGCATATCTGTTACAAGTTCTTTGAAGTGTCAGTTATAGATCCTGGTTTACAATAATAGCTTGGCAACTCTGAAAAAGATATGGGTGAAAGCTGCTAGTACCCAAGGAATGAGAACTGATAGCATTAGAAAAGCCTGCAGCTCAACTATTTTATTTTATTTTATTTTTTTGAGAATTTAAAACTACTGTGAATGGTTTTGAGCAGCTATGACAAAGGTGCACATCAGGATAACCCAGGGGCTGTGTAAGATACCTGAGACTCACACTTCTACCATTGTGCTTACATGTGAGTTAAAATAACCTTCGCTACCTTATGTCAAGCATGGCTAATATGAAGACGACTTGAAACAGATTCTGAGAAGCAGAATTCAAACAATAAAACAAAATTACATTAGTATGGCATGCTATGTGATGACATTTTGTTGTAAAACATGCAGGCAATGAACTTGTACTAAACACAAGTAACTCTGTTTATAAGGCATGCAGACATTTAAGAAACTCACTCTCTCTCAAAAAAAAAAAACAGTCTGTAAGCATTGCACTGTATACCACATGCTGTGCACCCAACTCCGACACATACTATAATGACATATACTGGCACTGTAAAAAAATCCCTATCTAACACTCCAAGACCCATAAGGATTAAGGCACAGCAAAAATTAAAATTAAGCAATGAATTGCATAATATCTCACCTGTAACAAAGAGTCAACAAAAAACAAAGGGCGTCAATTCCAGTACATCAGGGTACTCAACAAACAGAGCTGTTTCAGTGTTTGATGATTCCATAGATTCTCTCCTCACTTAACTGAACAAAGTCAGTATTACACTGAGTTGTCTTTCAGTTTCCGGGATCTCAGATGTCTCAAGGGCCCTTAGGACCTTTGCAGCAGACAAATAAAACTACGGCATGGTGGTTTTGCATGTGGTGGTAAATGACTTGGGGTGAAAACCAGAAGGAGATGCAAGGAGACATGTCTGAGCTCTCTGTGCTTGTCACAAATGCAGATATAGCCTGTTACAGGATTCCTTTCATGACTGCAGTGGAAAATATCAAGATCCTAATCATCATGGATGAACTCCCAATAAAAAGAACCCGATCATTCTGGGAGATTTTAACTTTCTCATCAATTATCTGGAGTAACTACACCTCCAAGGCAGGATATGCACAGACGTTTTAACAGCTAATAAACTGAAACTCAGTAGAATAAATTGTTACTAGTCCAACTAGAGTACAAAATATTCTTGACCTGATATTACGAATGTAGCTTCAACAAGCAAAATCTCACTAGAAACACCCTTTCGGATAAAGTCAAACCATACATTAGTAACCTTTTCCATCAAAAAATGTAAACCCCTGGAAACTAATACATTAGGATTCAAAGGTTTCAGGTCCACACATCTCCTCAAAGTCTATGATGGAATCTCAAGATATACCTACAACATCACCACTGTCATTGCCTCAGAAGATACATTTTCAAAATAGTTTTATACCCACTTAAATAAATGTACAGAATTGACAGTCCCATTTAGATCCAAACACAATGGGGAATTTAAATGCATCCCCCTGGTGGTCCACCAATATGAATACAATCTACAATAAAAGGAAAAAGCTCATTAGACTATACAACAGATCTAAATACCCCTCAAAGCAAGGAAAATATTAGAAATGTAACTAACACTTTAAAAAGACAGTTAGGTCTGCTAGGACAACCCGAGAACTCAGGCTAGCAATCTGAAACCAGGAACAATTATAAATCCTTCTTTAGGTATGTTAGAAACTAACAAGCAGCACTCAACAATGCATAGAACTCATATTAAATGGCAAAACCTACTTGGACCCAGAGGACATTGCCACTGTACCAATAAATACATTTAATGCAAATTTCACTCCTATGATGAATATCTAAAACCTTAGAATACCTGTAGGTTTAAAACCCCATCAACGTCACTAAAGATCATATACTGAAAGTGCTATCCCAGACTAAGAACACTTCCTCCATGGGACAAGATAATATACCAAGATATTTGTTAAACAGTATTAAACATGCCCTGGCAGAACCTCTCCAGACGTTATTTAACCTGTGCCTGGTTCAGAAGTATGGCATACAGCACTGGTGATGATGCCACTCCACAAAATGGCCCTACTACTTTCCATGGGAACTGCAGGCTCAACAATTTGATGAGACTTATTTGTAAGGCCATTGGACACATTTTAACAGACTTGATTAACATATACATTAAAAATCTCATCAGGCAATTTGGTTTGGTAAAAGGTAGATCCTGTCTTACGAACATGGTAAACTTCTTAGAAAATGTAAGACAAGGTGTTGGCAGAAGTTATACTGTACATACAACCTACCTTGATTTGACTACACCATTCCCCATCCTATCATAGTTATTAAACTATACAGATTGCAATAGGCTCATGTGTGGCATGATGGATAGCTAATTAGCTAAAAGGCAGAACCTACATGGTTATGGTAAGTATGAGTTACAAAAAAAATTTGATCATAACCAACTTATTATGATGTTTCCATCATGAGTGCTAAGAAATTCAAATAGCCTGTGAATCTTGGCATCCGTATCAAGAACACATAATAAAGGTTATGGTTGATGAGAGCTGAGCATAACTCCATTTAGTGCATGCAGTTTTATCTGCTCTATGTACTACCATTTTCAGAAAAAAATTAAAAATAAACTGTGGAGCACAAAATGTTTTATCAGCCTTCAAACCTTTTTTCAAAACAGATGGTAGCTAAGGAATAAAGCATGACAGTGCAAACTGAAAGGAACATCAGAATGGGTGCCATGCACTGAAGAATAAAAAAATAAAAAGAGAGGTATAATATATACAGACCTTGGACATGGTGGGGGAGTTGGATTCCAATACGAGCTCAAAAAATGTTGGAAGTCAGAGGACAGTATAAGGAATCAAGGAGGCACATGGAATGACAGGTGTCTAATTTTCTGAAGAAGTGGCATGGCTTATTTTACAGAATTAGCAGGTAAGATGGGTTTATGCTGTAGGTATGATGTAGATATTTGCAGAATTATCACATGTTTTATGATTATTGGTTGGTGAAAACAAGTGAAGGGATACAAGGATTGCCTGGCAACTTATCTTATCGTGGGGAATATTGTGCTTATGGGACAGTAGAAATACATACAGGTTGGAAACAGACAGAGAGAGAGAGAGAGAGACAGAGAGACAGACAAAAATAAATATGATTAGATTTCTTACTTCTGAAGCAGAACTGTGGATCATTAAGCAATGGATAGGGGGCAAAAAAGGAGAGTCTGAATGTTCACATAGACATCTTTAAATATGGATGTAAAAGGTAACCTGGTCCTAAAAAGAAATATTAATATATTACAGTCTGCACAAGTAGAAAATAAACATTTTTATAGAATACGAGTTGGGTGAAACACTATGGCTACAGGAGCAGGAATGTGAAATCAGAAATAGAAAACCAGATGAGTGTTTTCTCTTAAACACGTATGTGCTTAAATCTTAGCCTTAGCAATACAAATGATCAGCTGCTAATGTAATCATTGATGCATCAATATCCAAAGATGCATGTATGAAATTGAGTGCATGTGTGAGCTCATGTGTGTGTGTGTGTGTGTGTGTGTGTGTGTGTGTGTGTGTGTGTGTGTGTGTGTGTGTGTTGTAATGCCTCTTCGTTTTGCAATTATGAAAAAAGAGCATGTAAAACATCTCTGTAATCAGGAGGATGCTGTTACCATTTGCTTCATATAATGGTACATTTGCCCATTTTGAACAACTCATACTAAGTTAATGAACTGAAAAGGTGCATTATGAAAGGCTGGGTTCAGAAAGAGCCACTATCAGCAGTAAGCCCTAAGATGGGCTCTTTCTGCACACACCAGATCTTTCTGATTTATATACATGCCCACCACAATCATTTGACATGTTCTGTAACATCACCATTGTGGACTATATATCCTCAATAGAGCTATATGCTAATGAGATATTCCAGGGGAGTGGCCTATGGTAATTAGCCATGTACTTTGTCCTGGAAATACCTATTGTATGGCATTTATGGAGCCAAGTAAATTAGCTTGGTGAGCCAAGTTATTTAACTCAGCAAAAGTTTGCATTCTTCCAGCACAAAAGATATATAGGTAAAGGAATATTAGACACCAGTTATAATATTTAAGTATTGCTCTGTGTTACTTACAAAATTTAAAAGAAAAAGAGTGCCACTGCTTTCAACCTGGTAACTTTTGCACAGAAAGCAGTGTGCTAGTCTTCTGTGCTAACACTAGACTCCATAGAACTTATTTCAAATACCTTAAACATAAAACAAAATATTAACAGAGAAAAAGACTTCAAACTCTGTACCCTCAGCACAGAAACCAATGTTGTAGTCCTCTGTATTAACACCAGACATTGTGGCCATGCAGAGGAAAAGGCTTCAAACCCTGTACCCTCAGCACAGAGACCAATGTTGTAGTCCTCTGTATTAACACTAGACACTGTGGCCATGCAGAGGAAAAGGCTTCAAACCCTGTACCCTCAGCACAGAGACCAATGTTGTAGTCCTCTGTATTAACACTAGACACTGTGGCCATGCAGAGGAAAAGGCTTCAAACCATGTACCCTCAGCACAGAGACCAATGTTGTAGTCCTCTGTATTAACACCAGACACTGTGGCCATGCAGAGGAAAAGGCTTCAAACCCTGTACCCTCAGCACAGAGACCAATGTTGTAGTCCTCTGTATTAACACTAGACACTGTGGCCATGCAGAGGAAAAGGCTTCAAACCCTGTACCCTCAGCACAGAGACCAATGTTGTAGTCCTCTGTATTAACACTAGACACTGTGGCCATGCAGAGGAAAAGGCTTCAAACCATGTACCCTCAGCACAGAGACCAATGTTGTAGTCCTCTGTATTAACACTAGACACTGTGGCGATGCAGAAGAAAAGGCTTCAAACCCTGTACCCTCAGCACAGAGACCAATGTTGTAGTCCTCTGTATTAACACTAGACACTGTGGCCATGCAGAGGAAAAGGCTTCAAACCCTGTACCCTCAGCACAGAGACCAATGTTGTAGTCCTATGTATTAACACTAGACACTGTGGCCATGCAGAGGAAAAGGCTTCAAACCCTGTACCCTCAGCACAGAGACCAATGTTGTAGTCCTATGTATTAACACTAGACACTGTGGCCATGCAGAGGAAAAGGCTTCAAACCCTGTACCCTCTGCACAGAGACCAATGTTGTAGTCCTCTGTATTAACACTAGACACTGTGGCCATGCAGAGGCAAAGGCTTCAAACCCTGTACCCTCAGCACAGAGACCAATGTTGTAGTCCTATGTATTAACACTAGACACTGTGGCCATGCTTTCAACTACCTTAAACATTATCAATAACAAAAATAAATAAAATAATAAATAATACTCCAAGGGGAAAAGCTTTAATCCCTGTACTCGCAGCACAGATACTGTAACAGCACTTGTGTTCTCTGTGCCAACACTATACACCCAATAAATTCTTTTAAATACCTTAAACACTTAAAAAGTACAAGGGAAAAAACTTGGGTCATGTACTCCTGGCACAGGTAGCAGGTTTTAATTCCTTTGCTCTAGCATTAGGTACAAGGAAAATTATTTCAGATTAAAAAATATAAGAGAAAAAGGCTGCAAACCCTACACCCTTGGTATAGCTGTAATCCAACTGAGGACTTGTAAATGGACTTGCTCTTACATTTTTATGCACTTTCTGAACAATAAAATGTATGATATTCTAATGTCTGGCATTATTGGGCATTACTGACTAACTGTAATAGTCTATGAGTTACAAGGAACAGGGCAAGTAAAGAGGCAAAATCATGAGTGCTCCATAAAATGAAGGACAGATGAGAGGGTTGAGGATGTGTTCATGGGGGAGGGAGAAATTGAAATACATCTGAGTGGTTGTGCTGAAGATTTCCAGACAAAACCTGGAGAAACACTAGATGACACCAGGTAGAAATTTTAAATATTACTCTGATTAACTTAGAATGTAAATAGAGCTACAAGTCTATCATCACAATGCATTTTCTGCACACTAAAAAAATGAAGCTCTAATTTCTGTCATTATTGCCTTACTTTTATCATCATCATCATCATTTTCCCTTTATGTATATGGGGGCAGGGTGATGGGTTGCTTGTTGCCAACTTTTCCTGTTCAGTGCTACTCTCCTACCTTCTTGGTCAGTCATGCCTGACTGTCACAGGAATTGCAGGTCTTCCCTCACACAATCCATGCACCTCTTTGTGGGACACCCTCATTTCCTCTTGCCTTCTTCCTTTCTGCACCCAAATCTTCTTCACTAGATTGTCTTCTGCTTTCCTGAACATGTGCCTGAACCACCATAATCTGTTCTCTTTGACCTTTTCTGTAGTTGGAGCTACTTTGGTTTCTGCTCTTATGTCTTCATTTATTCACCTGTCCCACAGTATACATCCTACCCATCTCATGTATTTCATCTCCATCACTTCTAGCTTCCACAACTGCTCTGTCTTTACCGCCCAGATTTATGTACCATATAGTAGCACTGGTTGCACCACTGTTTTGTACACCTTACTTTTCAGCTTCTTTGACATTCTTATTTATTTATTTAGTTATATGAAGTTTGTTAACCAGGAAAGTCCACTGGGCCATACAGAGCCCATTTTCAGTGGAGGCCCAGGGAAAAAAGCTCCTCAGTACAGAAAAAAGCAAAGCAAAATTATTTACATCAGTATCAGTTAAGTAGCAGGTGTATTCCACAGACTCACTACTTTCATAGTAGCACTGCTGCCACTGGAATAGTTACTTATTTACTAATCATTCTTAAGGTCTCCCTTTTGCCCGTCACGCAACATCACACAGACAAGCATAGCCAAAACTTCCATTCATTCCTCCATTTCCTGTGATTGTGCTAAGCACCACATCATGCAAACAATGGCCAAAAAATAATAAAATAATAATAAAAAAACTGACAGACCAAAACACAATTTGCCAGCAAAGGAAAAAGATGTTAGATGCTAATGAAATAGTACTAATGAAATAGTACCTGTGAATTGTGCACTGCTTACTTGCATTTCTAACCTTGACTGATGTACATGTAACACTTTGTAAGTTTACCTGAAACACCCACCTGATGTAAGCATTCACAGTTGCCAGCCATTAAACACAAACACTGAGGGAGTGCCTGCACTATGTTTATATTTCTACACTGATCCATTTTTTTTTAGATTCAGCAATTCTAAAGAGTTCAGACCTCATTTGCATTGTCACCATATGCTAACAGTCCTGAATCTACATCAGACAGCAACTGTGTAGCTAGAGAAAATGAAGGGGAGCTGAATTGTTTATGTGATGAACATAAAAGAAATGATATTACTTTGGAATATATCCACACAGATGAGTAGTCATTTTTAGATAATATGTCTACTATTTATCAGCTGCATAATGCATATGCTGATATGTAACTATGAATAGTCAGTTTAATGATTTTTATATTTATTTTTATTAGTACACACTTTTAGACTTTTATCTGTCTGCAGTACTTACAAGTATACGGTTCATTTGGGGGTGGGGAAGCAAAACTGCATTTTTGTTATGGCATAAAAAAGGATCATGTTGCTGTTGTTACTCTCCTTTTGCTCCATCCAGCCTGAATCCCATGGTGTCACATGTTAAGCTCTGTTCTGTACAAATCTAACACCTTTTCTTTTTTATTCTGTCCATACAGACTCTTTATTGTGGCTGTATTCCAAAGGTTTTGGAATTCACAGGAAACACCAGCACAGAGTCAACACAATTGCTTTATAGCTTGTTGAACAGCTCCATTGTGTTAGATTGGTTAATTAGCATGTACTTCAGCTACTTATGTTGTAATTAGCAAACCATGGTGTTTACCTTGTTTGTGCTGGGATGCGCACCTGTACACAGTGCTTACTAAATCTAAAAGTTTCTGTGGCAATGTGTGCAACACAGTTGAAAACAGCTGTGTAAGCTTGGTTGAATCCCCCTGTCTATTTTCCATGCAGTGCATAGCCTCTGCCTAGAAGACCCTCTACAACACACTTGACTACAGTCTGTTGACTTTCCCCAACAGCACACAATGACTGACCTTAATGAAGCTTTATTCTACTTTTATCCCATCCTTATCCAAACAGGACACAATATGACAAATCAAAAAGAAAGGCTGTGCAGGTCCTACTGCCCCTGTCTCACCTAGAATATGAAAAATAAACACAGAGACAGAATTCAATATCTCTGGAAGCTTACCAGTTCTTAAGCCTTAGACATGATACTAAATTAGCTATATAAACTGTCAAATCTTTCTACTGCAGACTTCAGTAGTGGGTGTGGTCGTTAGCTGTATGTCAGTTAGCATAGAGGGTGAGCTGTCCTGTGGACAGGGTTTGATTCTATCATCACTCATTTGTCTTCTATGTGACCTTGAACAAGTTACTCAATCAAACATTGTTCCTAAGTTGCCCATGAAAACTGCATATCCAGTGGGCCTACCTGGTTAACAAATCAGTATTATTATTTATCCCAGAGACTATCCCTTTTCTGTAACAGGCTCCTTGTCCATGTGAAGCAGAGTTCTGCCCTAACCCAATTCAAGTGAAACTTGGACAGCTGGATGTGGAACCAGAAATTTATCACTGGTTTGGCACCTATGTCCCTGATGGAGATAGGCAGCCTGTGGATGGTTCATCTTCCAAGCCCCTGCTCACACTACCAAGATTTAGGATGCGTGGCTAGGTATTAGCCTAGTACACACCTATGAATCTAATAGTAAGATTAGACTACTCAATGGCCAGTTTATAAATAAATAAATAAATAAATAAATAAAAAAATAAACACACCAGTGAAGCACGCACCTTGGTTAGCCTACTCATTACACCACACATATGCATTGACCACACATGCATGTGCACACACAACCAAAGCAAGTGCCAATCAACAGCTGTATACACACACACACACACACACACACACACACACACACACACACACACACACACACACACACGCATTATAAAACCAAATGCATAAAAATTTTCTTGTGGGGGTGGCAAGCCACCTACACCCTCCTCAAAATTTATATAGCCATCTCCAAGATCACACTCATACCTCTCAACTGTATGGATTTTGAGGGATGACCCTATATCTTTTTCAAACTTTTGCCATGTCTCCTAAAACTGGAAGTTACTTTGAGGAGTTCTGCATTAACAATACCACCATTTAAAAAATGTTCCAAATTTGGAGTATTTTCCCACACTATTTTTTTCTATGTCCCTAAATCTAGAGGTTAATGCTGAGAGCAATGATCATGCTGGTAGGGCAGTGAAATGCACAAAAGCCTTTCTTGCACCATACTCACATAATCCACATCTCTGATCACCCGTACAAACACACATACACACCACAAGAGATCTGAACATCTACACACACACACACACACACACACACACACACACACACACACACACACACACACACACACACACACACACACTCTGATCACTCACACACACACACACACACACACACACACTCTGATCACTCACACACACACTCTCTCTGATCACTCACACACTTACTGCAACACACACACATATACAAACACATGCATACACACCAGACTACAAAAATCTTATCAATCACTAACTCGCTCATATGCATGCACAGGTACAGACCTGTGTTTATGCACACACACACATATAGAAACACGCACATACAACTCAAGCAACCTGTATACAAATAAAAAACAAACTATAAAAACCAGTGGCTCACTCACATAAATGCACAGATACAAAGTTGCAAATATGAGCACACACATACACACATACTCCCGCATAGCTCACGCTGCTTAAATCCTTTTGGTAACAGAGAAAACCATCACATACGTAGAACTCACCTTTCAAACCCTGCATGCCAAACTCACTGACACTGAGACACACACACACACACACACACACACACACACACACACACACACACACACACACACACACACACACACTCAAATTTAGAAAGTTTGCACCAGTTTCAGTATAGAATCACATCTACTTGCCTGCAAGCATCCATGCTCATGCAAACACTATTAATGAATATGATTATGATCAGTGCACATACTGATGAAAGTGTGATCTCAAGCAGGAGCTTATGATGACCTGCACTTGATTACAGGGTGTATGACAAAGAGAATGGCACAAACAACAACAGCTACATCTAGGGAAAGGTATTTAGGTCATATCAATAACAAAACTCCCACTCCCATTACAAATTTAATTACAATTACAAGATCTGGCCTAAAAAGTATATCATTTCTCACAATCTTTTCCTGCAGACCTTCCTCCTCTTTTACCGCCACCTCCCTAGTAACCATAATCTAGTCACTGTTCCCTTCTATATAATTTGTTTACCTCTTTCTCACGAAAACTTCCTCATACATTCATAGGTTCATTCTACATAGCTGATCAGATAGATCAGTTGTAGTCTAGTCTCAAGATCTAATTTTGTCAATACCATACAACTCAAAGTGACTCCTTCATAATTTCTACCCCCTTCAATAGGTTCATAGGTTGGTACTAGGCTATCAGCCCTAGGGCCTATACAAGCCTAACCATAACAATTCCCTGGCTATTTTTTCCCGCACTATTTACTTCCCTGGACTCCTGTCTAGCAGGGTGACTGACGTGATCCCCGGGCTGAATTTTCTTTCTCCCATCCAGTCATCAAGGTTCCTTTTGAAGAGGGCCAAAGAGGCACTCTGCTTGACATGTATTGGCAATCTATTCCAGAGTCTGGGGTGTCTCTGGGTCAGGAACCTATCCCTCCAGCATGTTTTGTTTATTGTGATGACAAGCTTTAGATCCCTGGAGCATGTGGCTCTGAGGGATTGGGATTTTTTTAAGTGTAGCATGTCCAACAGCTCTGGGTTTGACATGGCCTTGTAAGTTAAGCAGAGATCTCCTCTGATTAGACGATATGTGACAGAGTATAGCTGGAGTTTTTTAAGGCGGTCAGCATAGGGCATCTGTTTAGGCTTGTGATTCTTTTAGTGAGGTATTTCTGCGGCCTTTCCAGTTGTTGCAGATGTCTTGAGAGGTACATACCAAATGGGGCGTTGTATTCTATAATGGGTCTAATGAGGGATGAGTACAGTGGGGCAATGACCTCCTTTTTTTCTGGATAAAAAGCCCTTAGTGATGAGATGTGCCACATAGAAGGATTTCCTGACTGTTGTGGTGATGTGGTTATTGAAGGTGAGACCACTGTCCACCTGTGTCCCTAAGTCTCTTATCACACCTTCGGTGTTTAGTGCACTGCCACCTATATGGTAATTCATGGGTACATGTTTTTTCCCAAAGGGGATAACTATACATTTCTTGGCATTGAGCTTGAGCCCATGGCTCTGGCACCAAGCATCTGTTTCTGTATGGCCCTTTTGTAGAGTATCCACATCATTTGGGGATTCAATAATGGCTCCCAGTTTGCAGTCATCTGCAAACTTTGTTAGCCAGAGTCCCTTAGTGTTGGCCTGTACTTCAGAGAAGTAGATGCCAAACAAGAGCGGTCCCAGGACTGAACCCTGAGGTACTCCACTTGTCTGGAGCTGGATTTGAAGTCAGCTACTTTTACAGTGTGGGTTCTATCAGTAAGCCAGTTAGCAACCCATTGGGTGATGTAGGGATTAATGCCCAGTTTAGTAAGTTTATCTATGATTCCAGAGTGGGGGATGGTGTCAAAGGCCTTGGCAAGGTCTAGATAGGCTGTGTGGACCACCTTACCCTTGTCCAGGGTTCTGGAGACTGATTTGAAGAAGTCAATCAGGTTCAGGAGACAAGATCGGCCCTTCACGAACCCAAACTGGATGGGGTCCAGTGTTTGAAGGTTGCCAATGTCTTTGTTTATAAGTTCAATGATAATACGCTCCATGGCCTTGCAGATAGGGCTCATCAGACTGATGGGATGGTAGTTTCCAGGATCCAAGGTGGATCCCCCCTTGTGGAGTGGGATAACTGTAGCTGTGCACCACTCAGTGGGCATGAAACCTGAGGTGAGGCTATGATTAAACATGACACTTAGGTGAGGTGCTAGTTCATATTGTAGTTCATGTAGTACACAGGCCGGGATGTCTTCTGGACCCATGGATGCTGTATTCTTAGCTTTGGAGAGTGCATTTTTTTACCTGTGTGGCTGTTATTACCAGAATTTGGCAATCTTCCGGTATTGAGATGGGCCATTTAGGGGGTGAGAGGGGGGGTGAAGTTGGCACTGAATCGATCTGCCAGGATATTGGCAATATCCTTGGAATCAGTATATTTAATGCCATTCTGTTTTAGCTCAGTGCAGATCTGAGCATTGCCATTTAGATTCTTGACATAGTTATAGAATGCCTTGTGGTTGTCTTTGGAATCTTTGGCAATTTTATTTTCGTAACTAGCTTTGGAGGATTTTATGAGGGATCTCAGTTTCTTACTGAGGCTGGTAAGGGACTTTTTGCATCCTGGGATTTTCGTCTTTTCTGCAACAGTTTCTTCCTTTTGTTGTAAAGTTTGTTTATGGCAGGGGACCACCAGATTGGCTTCCTTTTTTGGATGAGAGCATCTTAGTTCTATTTGGGATGGCACGATTCATGCATGAGTGGATGTGCTTGTACAGTGCCTTAGTGTAGGATTCAGCAGTTGAACTTTCATTTCCCATCTGCATGGGTGTCATGAAGTTTGTCACTTCTGACTTGAGTAGCATGAAGTTGGCTTTGGAAAAGTTTTTTATGGAGATTTCCTTACTGGGGGGAGGGGTGGGATGTGGGTGTTAAGGGTGATTAGCTTATGGTCAGATCTGACTAACGAGGGGGTGACTATAGGTGTGGAGCATCAATTTCCCATGTTGGTAATGACCAGGTCTAGGATATTGGAGCCCCTGGTGGAACTATGGATTAGTTGATCCAGGGCGTTGGAATTTATGAATTCCAAGAACCATTGGGCAAAGGCATTGGTACATGAGTAGTTTTCCAAGTTAATGGCAGGATAGTTCAAATCACCCAGTATTAGGGTGTTTGGTACTATATTTTCCAGTATGTTTAGAAAGGTGTAGTGAGAATCTTGGGGTATGGTGGGGGATCTGTAGCAAGCTACAATTTGGATTGCAGTCTTACCTAGTGTTAGTTGCACCTGGAGAATTTCAGATGCATTGTGTTGGGCAACTAGCATGATGGTGTGAATATCCCTAGTGAATATTGACACTCCTCCACCTTTAGTGTTTCGGTCCTGGTTTGGTGGCCAAAAAGTGTGGTAAGAGTTGTAGCCTGGTATTGCAGGGGTGCTCTCTGGAGCCTTGAACCAGGTCTCAGTTACTGCACAGATATTGATGTTCTCCATTTTTAGGAGTGCCTCGAGAGAGTGCATTTTGAGGTTTAGACTTCTAGCATTGAGTAGCATTACCTTCAGATTTTGCATGCTTGTACCTGTTATGGTGGTGGTTTTGTCCTTTGAACGTTGCCTAAAAAAGGCACTATAGGGTTGGCAAAAGCCTTAGCCAGTAACCTGAATCCCAGGGATGACAGGTGCAGACCATCTCTGGCAAAGCATTGTGGTCTGTCAATCATGTCGTCCCAGGTAGACAGATACTGGATCCCCTTTGAATGACACCAGAAGCTTAGCCAATTGTTGAAGTCAATCATTTTGTCCTTACATTGTGGTATCATTCTGGGCAAAGGCAGGATGCTACTTAGGGCTAGGGTCATACCTGCCTCAGCCACATGATCCAAGAGCTCTTCCATGTCTCTTTTCATGCAGTCCAGGGAGGTACGTCTCAAGTCATTCACTCCAACATGGACAATGACAGAGTCATATTTGTACTTGTTGTGGAGTGACTTGAGTGCATGCGTTATGTGGCAGATCCTGGCACCCAACAGGCAGCTCACTGTAATTTTCTCCTTGTTCAATCTGGTGAGTAGGACATCAGTGTGCCAGACTATAGAGTCACCTATGACTAAAGTGTTAGGTATGTTGTCTTGCCTTAGGGGCTGTTGCTGGGTGGCACACTGGTGTTGTGAACTATGTGTCACTTTGGTTGTGATTGGTGTTTGTTTGTGTTTCAGTTTCAGAGGTCCTTGTTGCTTGGGCAGATTACATAGGTTCATAGGTTCATAGGTTGATACTAGGCTATCTGCCCTAGGGCATTTATAAGCCTAGCCAGAGTATGTTTGGCTTTTGCCACCCTTTTAGATTAGTTGTCTGTGCCTCTGTGTAGTAGGTCACAGAAGGTAGCCCTTTTAAGGTTTGTTTACTGTACCTCTGTCAAGCAGCGACACAGAAGAGATCCCAGGGGTAAACCTACGATCCCCCATCCATTTGTCAAGATTTCTCTTGAAGAGGGTCAGTGAGGGGCTCTGCCTGACATGGATTGGGATTTTGTTCCAGAGTGAGGAGAGCCTCTGGGATATGAATCTGTCCCTCCAGCATGTCCTATTTATTTCTGTGCTGAGGTTCAGGTCCCTGGAGCGTGTAGCTCTAAGGGATTTAGATTTTCTGAGGTGAAGCATGTCCATTAATTCTGGGTTGGACATGGCTTTATACGTCAGACACAGATCGCCTCTGAGTAGGCGGTGCGCAACTGAGTAGAGCTGGAGTTTCTTTAGCCGAACTGCATAGGGCATCTGTTTGAGCCCCTTGATCCTCTTGGTGAGATACTTTTGGGGTCTTTCCAGTTGCTTAAGGTGTCAGGTAAGGTACATCCCAAACTGGACATTGTACTCAATTATGGGCCTGATGAGTGATGAGTAGAGGGGCACAATGACCTCCCTTGATCTAGATGTGAACTCTTTCATGATAAGGTGGGCTACATAGAAGGTCTTTCTAACCACTTTGGCAACGTGATTGTCAAAGGAGAGATCGCTATCTACTTGGGTCCCCAAGTCCCTAATTACTTCTTCCGTACTTAATGGATTACCACCTATGTGGTAATTTGTGGGCACTTTGTTTTTTCCAAAGGGGATGACTATGCACTTTTTGGCGTTTAGCTTTAGGCCATAGCTCTGGCACCAGTTATCCATCTCTGTGAGACCCTTTTGGAGGATGCTTCTGTCAGTCAGAGAGTCAATTATAGCACCCAGTTTGCAGTCATCTGCGAACTTGGTCAGCCATAGTCCACCCGTGTTAGCCTGTACCTCAGAGAAATATATACCGAACAAGAGAGGTCCCAGGACTGAGCCTTGTGGGACACCACTTTTAACTGGTTTAGAGTCTGACATGGCACCTGCTATTCTGACCATGTGGGTTCTATCCCTGAGCCAGTTTGCAACCCATCTTGTGACATAGAGTCAAGTTCATACAGTTAAGGGCCTCTGCATATGTGGATTTAGTGTTGCTATATGTGGGTGTTGGTGGTGTGGGTTTAGAAGGGCTATGTGTTGCTTGATGTGTAGTGTGGGTGTTAAGCTTCTCCTCTTCACTGTCTAGCACAATCTTGGGTGGAGAAAGCTTTGCTTCCATTTTGGCTATGTAAGTGCATCTCTCACAGGTTGTAGTGTTAGGTGGTAGGAGGAGAGGGTTATCTGTGTACATGAGGCAATTGCTGCATTGCCCCAGTATGCCCAGATTCACCAGGTGGACAGGAGAAATCACTGGAAGCTGACCCTTGGACATGCCTGGTTTGGTGCTTTTTTTTTTTTTGTAAAGTACAGGAGCTGTTTTCCCTTACCTTAGCAAGGTACTTTGCAATTATAGGCTGTTTAGTGCCTACAATTAATTTCTCTTTATTAACAAGGAGAGTTGAGTGCTTGTATCAGTTTAAGGCTTCCTAGTGCTTTTCAGCAGGTATTAGAGCAAGTGCTAGTCACAGAAATGCTTAAAGGTACGATGAAAAAAAAATGCACACTGCAGTGTGCACTAGAGAAGTTAGATGTGATTGTAGGTGACTTAAGTTTTACCTGTTTAAAAAGTTAAGGTTTAGTGGAGAGTTACTATTTTTAAAACCGCAAGATGGATTGAAAGGGGTGGTCACTTTTGTATTCTGGTACTATGGAATACAGTAGGATGACCAATAAATTTAAATAGTTGAATGGGAAGGATTTCAAAAATGATGATTTTTGTGATTACTCACACAAGCCAGTGAAAGCAGAGAGGAAATGAGATATATGGTCAGATTAACATAAGAGGCAGGCAACTAGAAAGACAGTGGTATTTAACAAGACAACAATGAGTGTTTGAGGGGTCAGAACAGGTGTGAATTTATGGATTCTCATCCATTTATCAAGATTCTGTTTGAAGACAGCCAGGGAATTATTGTGTTTTCCATTTAAGGGAAATTTATTCCATGAAAAGATTCTTTGAGTGATATAGCGGTCTTGTCAGCATGCCCTGTCTATTCTGTGCTGGAAGTTAAGTTTCCGCAAAAGGAGTCTTTAAGGTGTTGTTTGTTTTGTGAACATGTAGAAGGTTCCAAAGAACTCGATCTTGAGGCAAGTCCCCCCTCCAAAATGTCTGTAAGAAACAGGTAAGAGAGGAATGGTTTAAGGAAGTCTATGTAGCAGATGGGACACTTGCCCTTGATTTTCTTTGTGAGGAAATACTGATTTTTTTTAATTAAGTCATATGCTTAGAAAAGTTCACACCAAAGGAGAGCAGATGAAAGAGATAATGCATTCCCTTGATCTAGAAGGAATACCCCTGAGAATTAGTCTGGTTAGATAAAAAGATAGTAGTTCATTGTTAGTGAAAGTGCCTAGTTCCCTAATAACTGTTTCAGGTTTCAGAAGTGTTTTATTTTGTGGTAAGTGCATGCTGCCCATGTTTGCCAAAGGACACTGCATTTCTTGACATTGAGCTTAAAACTATGTTTCCAGCACCCCTTATCTGTTTGTGTTAAACCATCCTGGAAAATCTAAGAATCAGCAGGAGAGTTTAAAATAGCTCCAAATCTGCTGTCATCTGTAGAACTGACAAGCTATAATCCCTTAACATCAGCCTTGACATCAGATAAATAAATACTAAAGTCAAATGGGACAAAGAATGATTCCTAAGGGATGCATTTAGTAATGACCCTTTTTGATGAGTGTGTGCCCCCTAGACCATTTGGTTGTTTTTATCAGTTAGCCAATTTGCTATCCATTGTGTTGCATAGGGAGGTATATTTAGTTTGATTAGTTTGCATATAATCTCTTTTTAGAAATTTCCATAATTTGCTTTTATACATTTGTTGACCAGTTGCCTGTTCCCCCATCGCATTCCCCTGAATTAAAATCTTATTTTCCTTTCTTTCTGCCAGTTCATCTTGTGCCAATCTTGAGTCTGTGTAGGTTTTTAATCCAGGTATATAGAAAACCCAAAGTAATGCAAGATGCAATAACATGAATCAAAAATTCATTTCTCTGCACTGTTTGGGTGTGTAATGTTAGGTCATTATCCACATAACGCTGAATCTGGAGATGATTTTGATGAAAGTTCTGATTAATCTTTAGATTTTTCTTTGAAAATTTATACTTGTCAGTCAAATGATGAATTATCATTTTAAGATGCTAAATTAATTACTGTCAATTTCTGTAATGTTATGCCTCCTTTTAAAAATAAGTCTGTTGATAGTATTTATTTGTTATACATGATATTGTGATATTTAAATTATTTTATCTTTTCAATAGTAATTTATACTTTTACTAAGGGAGAATAGCATGGATTAAATAATTTGTCTATTGATGGGGAACGTCATTAAACCAGCTGTTTAAGGTGATTTAATTGTTATGATGTAATATACACAATATCTCCAGATGACTTATGATAACCTGTTAGACAGGATTACATACAAACAAGTACAAGCAGATGAATATTTGAATGCTCAAGAACAATGTGTTCTTTTAGTTGATAACTATTATAGATTGGTGTTTTTGATAATAAAAATAAGAAATGTCTTGCCTTATTCAATCAAGTGTTTACACAAGAAACACAATGACTGTGTTCATCCATTGGGAAGACCTATTGTTTCAGCATGTTGCAATTTTTTGGAAGTCTTGGGTAATTTTATAAATAAAATGATTAAGTTCTTGATTTACCCTGTTATGTTAGAAATCCCTATATTCTCTTGAAAGTTGAAAATTGAATAATTTGAATTGGGAGTCTGACATGTTTTGGATTACAGCTGATGTTGAGAGCTTATAAACAAATACTGAATATAAATTTTGGAATGCAAATGTTATAAATGTGGTTTAGTGATTCTTCTGCTCATTTTATTTTTGTGTTTACTGAGTTTTCTTTGAGAAATAACTGTTTTCCTTTTTGGAGGACAGTATTATCAACACATGAAAGGCACTGATATGGGCTCCATTTTTGTATTATCCTATGCAAATTTGTACATTAGGTTATTTGAGGAAGAAGTTACATATGCTTCAGAATTGTTTACACAACAGGTTGTTTATTTCTTTAGCATTTATGATTTAATACTTACTTGTAATGGGAATGTGCCTGAAGCTCATACTCTTGTCATATTAATTCTAATCAGTTTGGTATTAGTTTGAATTTCCAAATTAATTTAGATACAGTATGGATTTGACTTTAATGGTTCTGAGCAAGTTGGCTGTGTCAAAGATTATATAGGAAACCTTACCAATACTGGAGTGTTTTCACATGGTCGATGTTTTCATCCTGCACACATCATGTGTTCTTTTCCATATGCTGAGCTATTATATGTGGGAATGGCTTGACGTGACTGGATTTTTTCAAATAATTTCTAAATGTTGTTTGAATGTTTTTAGTTAGTGGTTATAATATATCTGATGTAAAGTTAGTCTTTTGTTGGATAAGTCAAATGGATAAAAGCTCTTTATTAACACGTTGCACTCAGTGATATCATGAAAAATTTGATAGAAGACAGTTGATTAAAAAGTTTGGCTAGTATGTAATGGAATATGATATATTAAGTGAGGATATACAAATGTCAGTCTCAAAAGGGGATAATATCGTAAATGATTATATGGAAATGTATGTTAATTCTAAACTTAAATTTGTATTTTGTCATGGCAGAAATTTGGCTGACTTTTGATCTACAGTTTTTAAAGGCCCAGTGTGAAGATGGAGAGGGTGTTCAAACTTTTGGTACATTGAGGGGAGATTCATTGTAATGTATTCCAGTTATAGTGCCTAAATTTCTTTGAAATAATTCTGTTAGAGTTGATGTTCATGATTTGTATTCATATTCAACAGGAGTGGTCATTTATGCATTTAAATGCTCATGTGTTCTCACCTATGATGGTGAGATCAAAACAGAATCTAAAATCAGTACTCAAGAGCGCATAAGGGACATTAAAAATAATGAGTGTAGTCCTGTTGTTTTATGCTATGTTAAACATCATAAATCTGATCATACTGGAACACAAGTGTGTATTTTATACCAACGTTATGAAAGTGTATGTAAATGTAAAATCTTAAACAGATTTTTAAGAAGAAACAATTTTTATTGAATTTGGAACATTAGTACCTACCTAATGGACTTAACGTCGACATGAATTGGAAGGCTTTGATTAATTAACTTTTTTTTTTGCTTTAATTGGTTATGCTATTTAAATGTTTTCCTTATTAGTTTCCTTTGAGGATCTAAGTACTGAAACAGTAGGAACTGTGATGTACTAAACAGTTTTTTTTTTCATTTTCATGTTCTTGCTTTTGCTATTTGCAGTTTGCTGTACTTGTCATTATGGCATTATCCACATTCGCTGTTCTGTTTCCAGCCATGAACATTGTTCCATTCCTCCACAAAATAGAAATAATTTCCTCCCTTGGTTGGTATATCTGAAGTTTTGACATGTAATGGTTTGACATTGTAAACTTTTTGAAGTAAATTTAGCATATTATTGCCTCTTTAAAAATATATATTTTATATACTTGTATATGTCAGCATGTTTTGTTCACTTCTTATATGATCCTATTTACCCAGGCTTTGCCTGCAAATGGTCCATTGAATTCAGTGCACTACCCTGGTAAACAAATATAAATAAATAAATAAGTTTAGTCAGGATATAAGTTTCAACTGCTTTCTCAGTTTCAGTAGTTTAAATGTCAGTTATTTCCTCCAAATGCCTAGTTAAAACATATTCTTCTTCGTGAAACCTCTCTATACCTTTTATTTGTCTCTATATATTCTAACAAGGAACCACATATCCCTAAATTCCCAGAGTGCATTTGTTCCATCTTTCTCTCTATGGAGACTATAGAGTTTTCTTCAATGACTACCATTACAATCTGCTTTTTCCACTTCTTCCCCACCATACTGTTTTGGTCTGCTTTGGAATTTTCACAGTTGCTGTGCCTTTTTACTTTTTCCTTTCTTTTCTTTATTGAACTTCTGGATGCCATAGACACTTCAGCTACCAATTCCTGCTAACACTTTATAGCAGTTTGCAGGCTTTTGATATTTTAAAATGTTCTCTCTCCAGTGCTCCCTTTTTACCTGCTTACACTACCAGCATCATCTTGGAATCCCTGTATTCATTTTTTTAACCTATAAGTGGAGGGCATATTATTATGTTTGATCACCATAGCCACTTGTGCAATATGCAGAATCTAACCACCCATATAAAGGTGGAAGGAAAACTAACACAGTGTATAACTTTCTAAAGAAGCCCCAACTGCTAGAACTAAAAACCTTTTCAAAGCTAACCATTAATGGTATGGAGACTCTTCTAAGGACATGGAAATAAATCTGGAGTGTTCCCGCATTCTTAAATTTGGATCTACCTCGAACAACTCCTCACCGATTAGACAGCTGAATGAAATCTAGGATCACTTTTATTCTGTTGGTCAGTATGCAAGATACAGAATTATGAGTGGATCATCAATTATGACCTACATATTATGTGTTAAAGGGTAACCATTTGAAATGTCGGGACCTGCTATAGTGAGTTCTGAAATGTGAAGACTGAATGGCTGAAAGATCAGACTTATAAATACCAAGTTTAAGATAGCATTTCTTGGAATAGTCTTTTTTCTCTGAGGTCTGGCAATCTTGGAGTCGGTATATATAAGTTTGGGGGGGAGGGGCTTGCACCCCCCTTGCAGAAGCTGCTGGTCAGTACCGGAAGATTTAACTGCCTACCTTGTAGATGACATTAGTAAGTGAAACAGGGGAGCTAAACATTTGTTAAGACTGTGTCCCAAACTATAGTTTGTCTTTTTCAGGATATCAGAACATAATCACCATGCTCCAAGCACTACAATATATCTTAAAATCAGTATTTATGGAAAAGATGGTGCAGTCATTAAACATGCTTGTGGGACATCTGCCTGTTATGGATAGCATACATATTGTGGGCATGGCTAGTGGCTGATAGAACACATTGTGGGTGCTGCTAGTGGCTGATAGCACACATACTGTGGGCACAGCTAGTGGCTGATAGCACACATACTGTAGTTTCAGCTAGTGGCTGACAACCCACATATCATGGCTGCAGTTAGTGGCTGACAACACACATTTTGTGGGTGGAGCTAGTGGCTTATCATGCCTTCTTTTTAAAGTGCTGTGTAGAGCATTCATAATGGCAGTGAGACACACTTACTTAACTCCTATTATAACTTACACATCTAGTCTTGGGGTCTTTACCCTTTGGTATCCCCAAAGAGAATTTCATGTTTCTTCAGTTTCAGTAAATAAGAGTGCAGACATGTTTTTATGCTGGAGATGAAAAGATGTCATCTTGCTAGTTCAGAAGAATGTCTCTGAGTTTTTGAACCCTGTCTGGGGCTTCACATTTAAAGCTGAATAGAGCTGTTGATAAAAGCACATTCATTTATGATGTATCACCCTGAGGTTTGTGACAAACCCATTATTTGAAAGTAAATGGATAGCCACAATGGATACTTACATTTGATTTTATTTAATCCTGAAAGCAATTGTTGGATTTAAAGTCAACAATGTCTGGAAGGACATGTCAGAACCTCAATCAGTAGAGTTATATATATCTGAAATGGCAATGCAAGAAACACTGGTGCAAGAACTGCTGACACTAGAGAGGCTGATACATAAAAATATGGTCCAGGGCAGAATAACCATGGGGGTCCAGACTGCTGAACCTGGGGCTGTGGGCATTAGAAATAATATGCTGCTGCTGCTGAAGGAGAAAGTGCATTACCTTTAACATTTCAGCATGATTTATAAGTGCAGAAACGTATTTTAGGCTACCATTTTCACACCTTTGGTTTCCTTGAGTCACAAGGGACATGGTAGCATCATTTTAATCCAGGTACCTGACAATTTTTATTTCAAACCCTATTATTAGTGAGACCTGTGGAATTGTTACTCTGTTCTTGCTGCTTATCATTTAATCACACCTGCAGCATGTGGATTGTAAGTGTACAAGTGTTTGTGTGCAAGTCAATCATGGATCAAATAAATGGATGACTGGAGGGAAAGAGGCTAGAATAGTTAAGAAGTTCAGTCTGTAGTGGTTTAGTCACAGTTTATCATTGTCATCAAAACACTCAGTTAAGGGGGGCGTGGCCAAGGATGAACACAGGATAGCAGCAGATTTCTTCAGTTCCACCAATTTCATTACACTGACAGGAATTAATTACTTAAAAAATTAATTTTTGAAGTAATTTTCTTTCTAAATATGTTTGTTTTATATAGTTCTTGAACTATATCTAAAAAAGAAAGGAAATCTTAACAATATTCCTGTCAGAAATCACTTTGGAAATTTTCCTGTCAGTTTATCAGTCTGAAATGAGTTCCAGTAAGACAAATTCTCAAGACTCCAGCATCAAGAAAGAACTTCAGTCTCTGATAATTATAATCCAGCAACTTACTGCTA
>NC_056738.1:52985727-53070727 GCF_019279795.1 Protopterus annectens | reverse complement strand
CAAAAGTATTTCATATACAGAGGTTATCACACAAATAAATAAGCTTAAATCAAACAAAGCACCGGGTAATGATGGTATTATACCAGAGATATATAAAATCCTTTCTAAAAGTACATATTCATTAATACATAAGGTTTTTATTTTGGCCCAAACTGAGTTAATAACCCCCCCATTTTGGCAATATACATTTATTTCGCCAATTTTAAAACCTAATAAAGATCCAACTAGATGTTCTTCATATCGGCCCATCTCATTACTTAATGTTGATTATAAAATGTTTATGAGTATCTTTGCTGATAGATTGAAGACAATCATTCCCGGCATTATAGATATAGATCAGACAGGCTTCATTGTAAATAGAAATACTTTTGATAATATAAGAAGAACTTTAACATTAATAGATTTTGCAAATAGGAAAAAGAAAGATTTAACACTTATTAGTCTTGATATAAGTTCAGAATTTGATTTTGGACTATCTGTTTACCTTAATGAAGTGCACAGACTTCTCAGATGCATTTGTAAATCTAATTGAGCATTTATACAAAGGAACATTGGCTTATATTAAGGTAGGAACATATGTTTCACAAAAAATACCCATTCTTAAAGGTACAAAACAAGGATGTCCACTTTCTCCACTATTATTCACTTTAGTAATGGAGCCTTGGGCTAATTTGATCAGAAACAGTACTGACATAGAGGGTTTTGAAATAGATTAAAATACAACATCCAAAATTCAACTTTTTGCAGATGATGTTCTAATTACATCAGCAGGATCTAATTCTTCTATGCAGTCTCTATTTGATAACATGATGAATTTTAAAAGTATTTCTGGTTTAATATTCAATGAAGAAAAACTAAAATACTACCTATATATACATGAAAAATATTCTCATTAGTGATTTTACTAAATATGTACCCAATTCAGGTCAGATAACTTATTTAGGTATAATACTATCTAAAGATATTAAATCTATTATATATAATAATTATAATACCTGTTTTCTTAATATACAAAATCTTTTTAATACTTGGAATAATATGTTTTTTACTATGGAGGAGAGACTTACAATTATTTAAATGATAATATTCCCCAAGATTTTATACTTAATACAATCAATAATACTTCCACCTACAAAAATAATTATCAAGAAACTGAATACACTAATGTTAAACTTCCTATGGGCACCTAATAGACCTAGGATTGCATTAAAGAAACATACTAATAGCTGGTCTCAAGGGGGTATTTCTTTTCCAGACTTTAATTTATATACTATCTCTTCTATTGTAAAAGTTATTACTTTATTAATAGATCAGTCATATGTCGCAAAATGGAAAGATTATTGGGAGCTAATTAGTGTGCACTTCATGAAAATCTCCTTAACACATAAAAATATGATTGTAAATAACTCCATGTTATGGTTACTAAAGGAATTTTGTACTTCACCTATTACACCTAAACATATGGTTTGTTACCCATTAAATATTATTATTAGTTATCGTAACTTTATATTCATGCACCCTAGGTATAGGGAATGGAATTTTATTGTATTCCCTATAATGTATACTCAGGGTATGCTTTTGTCATCTACTTCTGAAGGAACTCATTTAGCTATAGATAATGATCTAAAGTACTGGTATCAGTTGATATCTGATAATAAAGTTAAAAATCTAGATTTTTTAAAACAAGAATTTGATCTAAGAGAAACTTGCTGGTTAGAGGTTCAGACCTTTAGACAACATCTCATTAATAAAATAGATCTAATGTCTATAACAGTTAAAGAATCTATTCCAACACTGATTGATTACTTTATATTAAATTTACAACATAAAGTTTCTGATAAAGGTAAACTTTCATACATACATAAAATTATCAGACAAGAAACTTTTTACAGTGCAGATTCATACTGGAATTATTTCACTTCTATTAATGGGGACCCACCAAATCAACAAGATAAACAATATATATTGGAATCTGCTTATAGAACTACGTCTTCCATTGTCTGGAGACTTTATACATGGAAATTTTTACATAGATCTTTTTATACACCTTTGATGATGAATAAAATAAATAATAAAGATAATTTATGTAAGAGATGTAATGTAGAAATTAATGCTGACTGGGCTAATATGTTTTATGACTGTATAAAATTGAAAGAATACTGGAAGTCAATTAATGAATTTTGCAGGCTCTTTTTACAGATAATTTCATTATTTCTAAATCTCTTATATTATTCAACACACCTGTACCTCAAAGTGTTAAAAAGGTCAAGCTTCCCTTGTTATGGTCTATTCTAGCAGTGGCTAGGAAAATAATAACTAGAAATTGGATTTCAGATACACCTCCTTCGTTCAATGAATTTAAAAATGTTATGAATATTGTGTGCCATATGGAAATAAACACAGTTAGGACAAGAACAAATAGAAAAACATCTTATTATATTGTATGGGATAATTTACAAAATTTGTTAAAAAAAAATTAATTTCAATAGCATGGTATTTTAGTTTAATTAATTGATCTGATTGTAGTGGATGTCTTTGTAAATACTTTAGTTGTTTTGTTGAATGTTATAATAATACCTATTTTTAATTACTTGTATAAAATTGTTATGATATTTCTCTTATATGTTAAAACAATAAACCTGTTTTTAAAAAAAAAAAAAACACTCAGTTAACAGTAATCTGTATAGCATTAGCTCTAAAGCAAACAAACTCAGTTCTGCCTGACCATAAACATAACATATGCAGTGAAATAAATTATCTGGTTTTCAGTGTGAATTCTTGCAGGGAAATGATTACAGGACTGCAATGGTTATATGCCATACAAAGATTAGCCTGGTGAGACAGTATTCTATCTAGAGCAATATAAATGGAAATACTTGATGTTATTAAGCTGCTGTGGGAGCAGAATTATCCTAATTAAACTGCCCTAGTTGTTTAGGTGATATTTACTAGGTTGACTATTGTCAGCAAATTAGTTCAGCATAGAACAGCACTCCTTAAATGTGGTCATAAACAGGGGGCTGTTACAAATTAGGATAATTCCTCCATATCTAGTGAGTTAAGCATTCACTTACAAAGATGTTTGCTGCTACTTGTGTAAATTTAGACACATCTTACAGGAGAAACTATCAAGCATAGACAACCTGAAACCATGCTTCCATTTCAGCTCTTATATTCTGTTACATCTCTCTTTTTAATACACATACAAAATTTAGCTTATTAACTTCTGTAATGAGGCAAAAGGGAGTGAACGGTTTAATGCCTTATATGGATCAAAGGTTCAAATTGTTAAAGTAGAATGATTTTATTTAAAAGACACTGAATATGTTGCCTATATCTTGCCAGTTTAAACTCTGGAAGAAGTGTTAACGGTTATTTTAGAATGCAGTAAATGGAATGTTCACAAAACTGGGTGAGTCCAAAATACAGTGAAAAGCTCACCTGTCTAGCCTGATTCCAGTAACATTTAGGTTAGAATGCAAAATCTGTGTATACCTCAGATGTTTGCTTGTGATCAAATTAAACAAACAAATAAGGCCTCAGTAATGTATTTTAGCTTGCTACTCATAAACTCACACTAGCCATGCCAAGCCAGATCAGTGACAAACTGTGACCATATCCACACACAACCTCTATACCCACCAGTCCTAACCATTTTATTGACTGTGTATGCCTCACTAGTATGGCAGTGATAAAATAAAAAAAAAAATAATAGTGGTAATAATACATTTCAGTCTTTTATGCAAACGTAATCATGCCAAGCCAAATCTGAGACAGTTTAACTATGATCAAAGGACAACAGAATTCAGCTACTTTCACCTACATACTGCCTCTGTGCCCTACAATTACAGACATGTTATTGACTGTGTACACTTCAATTTTCATAACTGACAGGTTGGCGCTTAGATTCAATTCTCTCTCTCTCTCTATCTTCAGCTTCCATTCACATCTGAGCTAGTGGCTGAGTTGTTCTTGAAAGTACCTAGGCAGATTTCTTCACCAGTTTATCTTTTTTGTGGACAATAACAGTATAAAACATCAGCAAGAGACAAAGCAAAACTTTTCCAGTCAATGAAAGACTCAGAACAATGTAAGATAAAAACCACAGTAGATGCTCAAATTGGTTGTTCTGTACATCTCTTCCTCATATGTTCATACTCACTCCAAAAAGATATAATGACCCTCAATTTCATTTCATCCATTTGGATCTAATTTTTCATTGCTGACATTAAATAAGATAAGCCAGATGCTTCTTTAAACATGAACACTCAAGTGGGAAGTCTAGTCTGTCTGTGCTACTGCCACTGTTTGTGTGGCAGGGGGACAGGATAATGGTGGTTAATTAATTTTGAAATGGTAGAGAAGAATCTCTGCAAAGATGAAAAATTATGGAAAATTCAGTACAAAAGAAAAAGAAAGAAACAGAATATGGTACATTCTACTTGTTGCTCTTCCCTTCTTCTTCTTCTTCTTCTTTCGGCTTTTCCCGGTTAGGGGTCGCCACAGTGGATCACCTATCCTCTCATGATTGGCCTTAATATGAAAAATCCAAAGGTCAAAGTGCACATGTTGTATGAGCAGTATAGTTCATGTCGCAAGTAAAAAGTCAACAGGATAGCTATAGTGGTAGCAGTTTTGAGGGAATTTGGATGATGGGGACTGTGAGACAGTGCTTTTTTTTTTCATTTACTTTACTGTTGTACAATTATAGAAATTAGTGACCAGGATTGTGTATTAACCCATCTGTACATAAAGCATGTAGGATGACAGACAAAAAAATGAAGCTGACTTCACTAATGGGAACCCACAGATGACACCAAGCTCTAGATCAGGTTAAAGTACTCCCAACTAAAGATTTACAGGAAACAGAAACTAACCTTTTGCACAAATAGTCTTGTTTTACATCAAATGTTACCTACTGAAAGATTTGCTTCTGCAGATAACAGAATATGACAGAATGCGGAAATGTATTTGGACACATTTTAGTTCTCTGGAAGTAAAACATATGAATACACATTTTTCAGCTTATCCTTTACTTAAAGTAGAGCTCTGATCTAACACTGGAATACATTATTACAAAATGCAATATTATGACACACACAGCACTGGGACACATTAATGTAACTTTGTATGTTTATTCATCTTAAAGACATTAATCAGTTGTACCTTATGATTTACTGTATACGCATGAACTTGTGCTAAATGTTTTGCCTTTTTGCCTGAGAGATGGAATTTCAAGCTATCATACAGCATTACGTGAAAGAAAACAAAAGCTGGATAAACGCCTGGTATACACCTCAAGCAAATGTTTTGCCTTTTTGCCTGAGAGATGGAATTTCAAGCTATCATACAGCATTACGTGAAAGAAAACAAAAGCTGGATAAACGCCTGGTATACACCTCAAGCGAAAAAAATGAAAAGACCAATGGTTAGACCACAGCTGAAGATAAAAATGGAATAATCCACGTCAGGAAATAAATCACTTGCAGCTTCACAGTAGTGCCCTTTATAAAACCAAAAGTTGTAACTGAGATGTAGTAGTCAAGGTAGGAAACGGTTCACTTGCAGTTTCATACCACTTTATTAAACATATATTTTTTTATCATATAGCATTGCCTTTTGACCTTTCATTTGCTAGTAAGCTCACAACATCACTAAGTTTTATGAAGACAGTAAATATATATTTACAGTCAGTATCAGATGGCTTTACTAGCATGGCTATGACATGTTTATTGTTAAAACAAAAGTCTGATGAGATAGTTCTATTTCAAGCCTGATAGAACAATTACAGTAAGCAAGCCAGTTTCATGATACAGAAAAGTGGAGCCTTGACTGTGACCGCGGAAGCCCATGTTCTGCTAGTAAACCAAGTCCATGAGACATTTGCTGGGAGGGTAGAAATTAGATGTTCATGTATCCCATGGTGAGGGATGTAACACAAGTTACAGTTTGTAGGAGAGGCTGAAGGTCCAACCTTGCTGCGGAAATATGGGGGAAGGTGCTCTAACAGATCATCTAGATTTTCCATGCTGTGACATCACAGCCCACCAGGCATGGAGTTGGGATGGAAGGTGCAGCATCATAAATAAAAAGTTCAAACAGTTTTAAGACTGGTGGCTTGCCTCATCCTGAATTTTACCCTACCTTTCAATGAAGTTACTGTCAGGCAGTGGGTAATAAATAGGGGGGGGGGCAAAGAAGGGCTTGAGTGAACCAGAAGATTCACCAGTATATAACGCAAAGGCCCATTTACCCTAAAATCAAACTGGGATATCTGATCATTTGCAGTTTTTGCAAAGGATGTTTACATAAAAGTTACACAAATTATAAATAGGTAAATATACTGTTTTTCATCTCTTTACAGCCGTTATCCTACCAGAAACATTCTTTTTCCATAAAATAGGAATTACTGAAAAAACATAAAATTTGCATTTATTTAAAATAATACACTTTTGAAATATATAAATGGATGGCTGTACCCTGACAATAAAAGAACTGGATCAGTATTAATTAATTTCATTAATAAAAGACCACATATAAACATACAGTAATATGAAAATTTACTGACCACTCCAAAAAAAATACATTCTCTGTTTTTGCTTTTATAAACAGAACAATAGGGGTAACTAAATAAGTGACATCCTTTAGACAAATGCAATGAATTTCACACATTCAGAAACATTTACTATATCTAAGGAAGATGCAGGATTGATTTGCACTTGCAATATTCTATTTAGCTGAGATGAACAGAAATATATTATAAATCTCTGTTTCACATTGCTTCTGATTCATTTTCATTCACTATTCTTCTTGGGTTTTCCCATTCTTTTAATTCCACGTTATAAGTTTCTTCCTAAAAAGTAGTTAAACAGTTTTAAAAGTTATTACAATGATTCTTTGGAAAGTACTGCTACGAGTTTAGATTGTACAGTATTCATTTCGAAATTCATGTATGTATTTAGTACAGCAATTCACATGATCACTTTTGCTTGATTGCCTTTGTAAATTTATACTCACATAGTCTTTAATGTCATAATCTGTTTTAAGTTTACAGGAGCTTGTATAGGTAATTAGTGCTGTTCTTGTACTCACTGACTATATTCTAGACAGGAAGGCTTTTAATATGTTTTGTAAACCTATTTTATATCAGTACACATTCCCTGCCATATTCCACTACTTATTTCTTCCACCTGACAGTCTCCCTATAAATACCACGTTATGACTGAAAAATGGCATCCAGTATCCAGTGTGTTTCATCATTCTGGGCTCCAGTCAATGTCATGTAGATTATTTTTTAACCTTTAAAAAACTAGATTCTGAAATTGTGTCAGTGCTATGCTTCCTAAATAAAAAAAAAAAAAAAAAAAAAAAAGAATAAGAAGAGTCAGGACTTTTCTCTTGAAATTATGTTTTTTTTTTCTGGTACTTGTTTTACATTGTGCATGATGTTTATCATTGCTATCCCTATCAGACACAAAACCATTCATTTCTTAGCAGTGGGTGGTCCCCAGATCCATTAGTGCAACAGCCATCTATAAGGGACATCATTCAGCCATTAAGGTTTTTGTGCTTTTACTAGCAAGTTACTAACTTATCATTGAATCTAATCTTAAATAAGAAAGAGAGTTTCTATAAGTGGATGTTACTTAGCATCTGCATGACAGTCCTGCTGGTGGATGACAGCATGGTCCTCTCTCAGGACCCTTTTAGGAACAATCCCAGGTTACTCACATTATTCCATGACTTTGGTGTTTGAACATTAAGGTCAAACACACAAAAAATGAATGACTTGTGCTGCTTGCTGCCAACCCTGCTGCCCTTGCTATGCAACAAGGCAATGCTAATAGTCCAACTAAGTACCTGGGGATTTTACTACATCACAATATCAACTGAATGGTCATTATAAATCTGAAGGAAGCCTGCAATAAATGCTATATTTTGACAAGCAGCTACAGCAGAATGCAAGTTTCATTGCTTGGTAGTGTTGCCATGGTTAAAGTGTTCATTTCTACAGTGCTGTTTAATGTGGTGGGATGGGGAAAATGAAGTACCTAAGCAAAAACAATGAAGTGAGCTCTATGACCCATCTGGGTTTGAGGATACCAGACTGAAGGAAATATTCAACAGTGACAATTCTGGTACAGTTCTTTGTTAATGTCAGTGATGCAACAGAGGGAACACTCACCTTTAGTGCAAAAAGCCATGGGTTTTATTCTCACACCAGGAATATACATTACTGATACTATAATGCAGTGTGTTAGGGTGCGCTGCATTCTGGAATGTATTATCATTTGGATAAAATGTTAAACTGAGGTCCCATCTGCTAGAGTTGGTGGTACACAGGTGGATATAAAAATTCCATGGCAACTAACAAAAACAGCAGGGGTACTTTACTGCACATATATTTTCAGAACATACATCATACGTGTTTAGGAAAATACATAAATTCAACAGTTATATGCAGTACAGAGATTGAATAATAAAAGGGAGAGACAAAAAAGAAAGTTAAAATCCTCTACTCTTCATTATCAAAGAGCAATCCCACAATTTGTTATTAAATAATTCATCACAGTGAGTGACCAACAATATCCAGGCTGTACTAATTATTATTTTATTATTGATATCTGTAATATGAACATTCAGATTGTTATAAAAATGTACTTTCCATGATGAATTATAACAGAATATATTTCTATAAGCATATGATCACGTAATACACAATTGCAGTAAATAGAAAATCATGGACAATATAATAAAGCATGCTACATATATTCATGACAGGAACACATATTGCAAAGCCTGTCCTCCTTATTCTTATAGTTCATAAAGACTTTAACAGGTAGTCTACTTTGCCTTAATCTTTACAAAAAATCATTTAATTCATATGTACTTGAAAAGTGTTGCTGTTTAGCAGATACTGCTGCTAGCAAAGAATGAGAGAACCCATTCCAAAGTCTAATACTATACAGTATAAAGGTATACCATGATCTCCTATTTTGTATAAACCAAGTTAAGAACTGCCTCCTTAAAAATATACTTTTGTTCATATTCATAAGCAAGTTAATGAGAATTACATTTCTGATTTCTTCCAACCTTATGATCCCAAACTTTTTAAAATGTCTTCCATAATATATATATATATATATATATATATATATATATATGTATATATATATATATATATATATATATATATATATATTTATATATATGGGTCTATGTTTTAACAGAGAAAGTACGTTTGAAACGTACTTCTGTGAACCCATGTTAGCGAAAGTGCATTTTATCAAAAATGCACTTTTGCTACCAAAAAATAAGAAAAGTAAAAATAAAAAAAATAAATAAATAACACACTACTCCCTATTATGCAGGTGAGCAAGCCCCCCTGCATCCTCCATGTGGGAGGAATGCACCCCCCACACCCCCCTACTTTAATATTCTCACTCTGAGATCACACTACAGTGGGGAAAGGGAATATTCCCTTATCCTCACTGTACCACTATTTAAGCAATAGTTCCCTTACTTGTAGAATCAATACTACATGTTGATGTACAACTAACTGTTCATGCAAACTGCATGCTGTTTTTTTTTTCTTTCTTTTCTTTAGCGAAAGTGCATTTGCAATAAAATGCACTTTTACTAAAGTGGGATCACGAAAGTACATTTCAATTAAACGTACTTTTGATGCTCCAACTAGGACCTATATATCTATCTATATATATATATATATATATATATATATATATATATATATATATATCTATATGGTATCCGTACTGATCCCCGAAGGAATTTTTACCAAAACAAAAATGGCCGGGCATACTTACACGAAAGTGCTTTTCACCAAAGAAGCACTTTCGCGGAAGTAACCCTGCAGCTAGAGGAAGTTGTGGGGGTATGACTGTTGCAGAGACCGTACTACTGTCAGGATAAGGGAAAACTTCCCTTCACCTCATTGTAGTGCGATCTCAGACTGAGAATATTAAAGTGGGGGGGAGGGGGGGGCTTGCCCTCCTGCATAAACATTAATTTACTGTTGTTTCTTTTTTTTTTAACACACTTTAGCAAAAGCGCTTTTTCGGTAAAAAGCACTTTCGCTAAAGTGTGTTCGGTGATAGTGGATTCAGACTGTTGAACTTTCATTCAACAGTCCTAGATCCATATATAAATATATAATATATATATATATATATATATATATATATATATATATATATATATATGTGTGTGTATATATATATATATATATATATATATATATATATATATATATATATATATATATATGTATATATGTATATATATATATATATATATATATATATATGTGTCTACTTGAAAACACTGACACGCCAAAACACCAATGATGAGGACACCGAGACCAGAAGATCGACAACTGAGATGACCGACAGTTTAAAAGCATGAAACTTCACATGCCAGACAAACCACAATCCCAACAATCAACAAAACAAATACCTTTTCTGAAAAACACACACACAACACAAGCATACCAAAAACCTTACAAACCTACACTAAACCCGTTATGAAACATGTCTTTCTGAAGAAGTCTTGATAATAAATAAGATGAAAGCGCTAAAGTACTACAAGAGTTGTTGGTGTGATTTACTATTCTTTGAATGCTGTTATTGTCATGAAGTTAATTTTAGTATATATCTATCTATATCTATACATATATATATATATATATATATATATATATATATATATATATATATATATATATATATATATATATATATATATATATATAAAATCTGAGTTTCTGTTCTAGATTAAAAAATAAAATAAAATCCAGTGTAGATGCAAAGATGCCAAAATACAACTGGGTCATACAATCCTACTCTACCTTACCCCTTGGTATAGTATAAGACCTCCCCTCCTTCAATAGAATTAAGGAGACCACCCCATATAAAAGAAAAGTCCAATAATACTTTTCTCTACTTTTGGGAAAAAGATAAAACATAGATTTGCCATAATAACAGAGTTCAACATATACACTTTATTTTAGACAGATAAAAAATACATTTTAATATATGCAACAAGGTCTTAACCTTATTTAAAGTCTTATTCCATTCTTCATAATAAAAAGTGCAATTGCCATAGGCAATGCCTAGGGTGTTTATAATCTTATTTTGAAAAGCAATACTTTGAAAAGGGGAAGCAATCCCACATCCCTTACATTTGGGAATGATAAATTGTAAGCCTACAGTATTTATCTGTAGTAAACCCCCACCCCCCAAAAAAAAACTCTTATTTCATCAGCGTTGGATTCTATTGCAATTAAATCATATGTATAAGACAAGCATGTAGGAATCAAAATAGAATTATCAAGAATAAGTGACTTACATTTGTGAATTAATACACATTCACACAATACAAAATGTATAACTAAATAGAAAACCACCCGACGTGCAACCCTGTTTTACACCTCTTTGAGTATGAATTGCTTTTCCAGAATTCCCATTAATAAAAGGCCTAGACCATGAATTGACAAATATCCTGCAAGACTAATATGATTTTATTACTAACATTATATTTTTTTAGCATATCCCATAAGCTACTATGAGTAACAGTATCATAAGCTTTGGAAATGTCACATGCCAAAAGCAACCCACTTCCATAATGAATTTATCAATTATTTTCCCTAATAGTACTGAAATAAGCCAGTAACAAGTGCACCATGCACTGTAATACAAATAACTGCTGTTTATAGAAAGACACATTGGACTGACCATTGCAAACAGAGTGCTTTTGTTCCTTTTTTGAATAAAACAGGACTTCATCAGATAATGTAACCATTAAAATCTTCTGGTCTTCTTAACTGGAATATAGAGAAACATATTGGCAGATTTTATTAAACACAACAGTTTCCAGGGATTAATGACATAATTTCCATTAGTTGTGAATTAACCTTGAAAGCAGATAAAAGATAAATCTCATTTGTTTTTATGCAACAGAATATTCATCATCTGGTTCCTGAAAGAAATATTTATAAATTAAATTTTGAAGTGCACAGTTTATACATATATTTTTTTATATATTTTTATGAATGGCCCTTTAATTGGTTTTGCATTGATTGACAGTGTTTTATGATTGGATAACTTGTTTTATTTAAAATTAAATTTTTATTTGTTACATTATCTGAAGAAGTTCAATTTTATTCAATAAAGGAACGATGGTACTCAGTTTGTAATTGTCAGTCAGACAATTTCCTTCAGCAGCTGTCTTTTGTATTATAGTTCCCTAATAGTACCAATAAGTCTTTAATATTTTTTTTGTTATCCCAAAAATCCCATTATAGAATAATATGATAATAAGCTTGGATAATCTTGCTGCAAAATCTTACAGAAGGTATTGTAAGAAGATATTGTAATCAGTCTTATTGAGTATCGGGGAGTCTCCTGTTGGCTAAACTTAATCTACTCCCTTTCTTATGTATGAATTTTAAAATCCCAGTGTAAACACCAGAGTGTTAATGCCTTTAGCAAGCCAATTATTGAAGTAGACAAAAATGTTTTTTCCTGAAAAAATTAAATGTCAATATAAAATGAAATTGTGTATAACATCCATACCTGGAAGTGTATTCTTAAACAGTTTTTAAGACTCTGTTTAATTCATCCAGGGATATATAAATAACATGAACAAGGGTATGGGAAATATGACAACTAAATGAAGTGGAATGGTATATATATATATATATATATATATATATATATATATATATATATATATACCATTCCAGAAACCCATTATCAACTTCATTTAGTTGTCATATTTCCCATACCCTTGTTCATGTTATTTAATCATTACACATGTGATGTGATACATAATTTTCAACATATTCCTTAGTGTTTTGAGTAACAAAAGTTGCCATCAGAGCCCTGTAAAGTTGCCATATATGTACAGTCATACTTTGTAGTTTTCCCTAAAAAAGAGGAAATGTCTGCATTTGACCCTTGAACAACATGCTTTTATTTTATATAGTAAACAATTGTCTTTCTTCAATAATGCCTAGATTTTTTTTCTAAAAAATAGTATGTACATTCTTACGCTGTACAGCAGAATTGTAATCCTGTAAGAACCACCATACTGCTTTTCATGATGAGGCAAATATCTTTTGACAAGACACAATACAAAGTTTTATATTTTTGCTTATAAAGAAGCCACCACTGAGAGATATTTGTCACTGTTGTATTTCAGTTAATAATCTGTCATCAAACAAACAAATTATATCTGTAGGAAGAAGTTTACATTTTTCTAAGACTACAAGATGCCCGTTTCTATTTGTAAGGCTTTTAACACTGAGACAATGTACTTGTAGATTACCATTCCCGGTTTTTGCAGTATGTTTTGTCTTACATTTTAATTTGTGTTTTCTAACCCATTCCTCAGTAATATTAAGAGAATCAATATTACCATCACTGGCATTTTCTTCAAAACATTCACTACTAATATTGATTTCTCCATTTTAATCATTAGTACTCACAACACTCTGCGTAAAGCTGTTCATCAATATCACTTTCACAGATAACAGTATCATTTACAACTTCCTTCTGAAACGTGTGAATCTCACATGGTACACAAGCATATATCTACTCTGAGATCACACTGCAGTGAAGAAAATGGTAAATATGCATTCTTAATTCCAACAGTAAGCAACTCAAGTACTATACTGCACACTTTAAAAATCGAAATACATTACCAAACAACGAAATAATAACACATATATCTCTCTCAATATATTGCTGCCTGACTTTAACTTACTACTTCAGCAACATCTTCTACCCATCATAAACATCATATGTCTGCAACACTTTAACTACTACAGATGCATAAAAACCTCTACCTTTAACTTTTCCATCCCATTCACACACACAACATAGAAATCTTTTCAGTACCACACTCAATTCCATATACTAAACCTACCCCTTAATACCTGCAACTTGCTTTTCTTTTTACTATGCTATATAGTTCTATACTTTGCCAATAATTCACTGCTCCAAACTTAACAGCTTCTGAACTGTTTACCTTCACAAACTGCAAACCTTAAAGGGATAGCACACAAACAACTAGTGCACCATTTAATTATTAATAGCATTTAGGCATTCCGACACTTGAGATTTTAAACTTTTGGAAAAGCCAACCTTTATGGTCTTGTGATTGTGACATTCAGGATTGTGGTAATTCAGAGCAGATCCATATACTGTATATATATATATATATATATATATATATATATATATATATATATATATATATATGTATATATATATATATATATATATATATATATATATATACACACATATATATATATATATATATATATATATATATATATATATATATATATATACACACACACACACACACACACACACACACATTTATATATACATGCATATAAATGTGTTTACACAATCATACTTAATTTTCAACCCTGTTAGATCCCCACTTGTTTTTCCTTAACCGCCATCTGATTTTATTTAATATTGTTGCTAAATCCATTTACCATTAAACATTTAACTTTTTCTTTCATTCCATATAACCCATATAACATAAAATAACATTTTAACTACTATTTTAATATATTCTTTACTATTCTTATACTATCCATATTTAGTTATATCCATTCTTATTTTATCCACTTTTATAGTTTTCCCCATAACTTACATTTTTACTCTTTTATATTTCAAAAGCATGTGTTCCATAGTTTCTTCTTTTTCTTGATAATGTAAACATATTCTATTACTTTTCTTCTTATATGGCATATTTCCTTTTATTGTCACTTTATTACCAGTCTCCACAAAAAAATATTGATATTCTATTTTCTGATCTCACCATTTCCTTCTTATTTTTATAGCTTTTATTTTTTTATCTTTTAGATTTTCCCATGGTTTGACATAGCAATGTTTTATCATTACATTCTTTACCATATGTTTCTATCTTTTTCTATATCATCAATTTTTATTTTCCACAAAAATCTTTTTTCCTTGTAATATTTTATTTAATTTATACATTATTTTTTACCAAATGCAAAAATGTATCATACTTATATTTATACAGTTTTACTACTGATCTATCATCTTTTTCATTTATCCACTTTAACACATTGTACAAATTTAATGAAGCAGCATACATTACTGGGTTAATTAACCCTAAGCCTCTATCTTCTTTATTTACATACACAATTCCTCTTTTTACTGGGTTTAATCTGGAGCCCAATATGAATGAAAAAAGTTCTCATTTTCAATACTATTTCCCATCAGTACTGAACTTATCAAATAAACCTTTTTTTCTGAATGATAATCTATATGTTCTTCAGAAACAACATTTTTTTTCTCATTTCATCTATTGTTTATCCCATTAAGTTCTTCTTATGTCTTTTTCCCAAATGTAATATCTAACAGAGAAATTTCATTCATTGTAAAATATATACCCCGATCTTTACTATGTCACAAAAAACCTTTACTTTTCTCTTTATTTAAATCCATCTCTATCATCTCTAGACACCCATTTGTGCAAAGTATTACTTTTTTAATCCAAATTTGTTTTTTGCAATTATCATAATGTCATCTGCATATGTTTACAGACCTGGAATTCCTAACCCTTCAGGTGTTATATACCCCACCTTCTTCATTTTGTATGTATTTCACATACTATCACATTCATAACTAATGTAAAGAGTATACAACTCATTAGACATCCCTTCTTATACCACTGTTCATGTCTACCTCTTGGCTTAACCAGCCATTTGCAAGTATTTTTACTTTACTATTACTGTAAGATGACATACATTATTTCCTATTATCACTTATATTCTTTCATTATTCCTCATAAGATTTCATGTCCAGTTGTGTCAAATGCCTTATTAAGGTATCTTATCATGATTTTCAAGTCATCATTTCTGTTCATATCATCCACAATTTCTCTAACTATGATTAATAATACTTGACAACCCTTCCCCTTTATACTATATATATATATATATATATATATATATATATATATATATATATATATATATGTATATATACACACACACACACACACACACACACACACACACACACACACACACTATCTTCCATATTTCCATTTTAGTTTCAAATCCCTTTTGTATTATTTTCATAAAGATCTTATACTCATTATTATTCAATACTGTCAGTCTCCAGTTTTTACACGTCTTGTACCTTCCTTCTTCCATATGAATTTAAGCATTCCACTAAGTAATTCTTTATACATAAAACATTCATTTAACCATTCATTCAAAAATTTTAAAATATATTTTTTTGCCAGTCCCTTATTTTTTATATATTTCATACCCTATTCCATCTTGTCCTGCAGCCAAATCTATATTTACTTGTCCTAATGCTTCATCTAGCTCATTTAAGGAATCTATCGTTCCACCTCTTTATCTTTTTCTCTTAACCTTTTTACTTTACATGTTTTTATCACCTTCTTTTTTTCTATAATAATTTCTTGTACATATTGTACTACACTGTTAGGGCAGCCACGGTGGTGCAGCGGTTAGCATTACCACCTCACAGCAAGAGGTTCTCTGGTTCGATTCTCGGCTGGGGTGCCTTCTGTGCTGAGTCTGCATGTCCTCCCTGTGGTCACGTGGGTTTCCTCCGGATGCTCCGGTTTCCTCCCATATCCCAAAGACATGCAGAACATTGATTGGATGCTCTAAATTGGCCCTAGGTGTGAGTGTGTGCATGTGTATGCCTTCTGTGGAAGGTTGGGCGCCGAGCTGGCAACTCAACACCGTAAAACTCCTCTGCCAATCATGAACAAACAAATGATCTGCTGTGGTGACCGCTAACTGAGAAAAAGCCAAAAGAAGAAGACGAATTGTACTACACTATTTATATTTCCCAAGTTCTTTCTATTGCTCTTTTTATATTCTTTATTTCTATCACACTACCATCTTGCTTTACTAATCTGCTTAAGTAACTTGATACTTCTTCTCTCTTTCCTTGTAAAAATATATTTGATTATATAACATTCTTGTATTTTTACTTGATTTCTTTCATATAATTCTTGTTCTTCATCAAAGTACTTTCTATCATTATGTCCTAAATCTTTGAATGCATCATTACGTGTTGTTTTATATTTTTCTTTCTCTACTTTTCTCACATCATATTGCCACTGTAAAAATTTTGTTTTATATTTTCCCTAAATATCATCCACCATTCAAACCAATTTTTATAAAATGCTCTCATAGTAATATAATCTTTCCGTAACTGTATTACTAATCTCTTTTCTTCTCTGCTCCATGCGTTCTTATTTATCCTTTTTATTCCTTTGTATATTTTTATATATTCCCTGTTTTCCTTTAACTATAGCCATATTGCAAGGTGATCAGAAAATCCTGTTTCTACTACCCCCCTTCTACTATAAATAAGCCTTCTGATAAGTTCATGAATTTTTGTACCAAAGTTGTAACTTACCACATTATCTTATAGCATTCCCTTTCTTTTTACGCTTGTCTCTTAAATCACAATTAAAGTCTCCTGTTGTTATAATATTCATATTTATCACTACATACTCTACACTCTTTACTTTACTTTACAATTAGTATAAGCATATGTTAAAATTCTGTACTCTTGTTCTTTCCATTTGAAATCCACAATGGTTAATCTTCCTGTTTTTGCTAAAGTTACATCTGCATGCAGTACAGTGATGAGTGGTGCAGTGGTGTAGCAGTTAATGTTGTCACTTCACAGCAAGTAGCTCTCCAGTTCAATTCTTGGCTAGGGTGCCTTTTGTATGGAGTCTGCCTGTCCTCCCTGCATTCGCTTGGGTTTCCTCTGGGTACTCTGATTTCCTCCCACATTCCAAAGACATGCATCTGGAGCATTTCTCCCTGGGCCACTGCTGAAAATAAGCTCCGTCTTAGTCAGACTTCCACGGTCAACAAATGTTAAATAAGTAAATACATAACTTTACTGTATTTCTACAGAATACAGTTATTTCAGCACATCTCATTTCCCAAACTCCATATTATCTTTCCTTCCCAAAGTTTCACTGTTTGTAACTTTTCTTCATTTGCTAAAAATATTGTATCTTCTAATATAATTACATCTGTATCACATGCATTACACCATTCCAAAACTCTTTATCTTCTTACTGTATTCTTAATGCTATTCACAATTACAGAAAGCACTCTAAAATGTTCATTTTCTCATTTCCTTAAATGGTTTCATGAATTCAAAGCTAATTACTGGCCTAGCTTTCTTAATAAGCCATTTTAAGCTTAGCCAGTTTCCTTTCCCAAGGTGGGGATAAAATACTGTACCTTGTGTCTGTGAGTCAAACACCTTAACCATTATACCAAGCCCCAATCATTAGTTGCATATATTCTTTTTCATCCATTTCCTTTCTTTATTTTCTTTTGTACTTATCCTGTTAAATTTTCTTTTTCTATCGTTTACCCTTTTACCAATATAATTCTTTTTCCCTTTTACTTCTTCCCAATTTATGTCTTCATCACTTATTTCAGGACCTTCTTCTATGTTCTCTTTATTATTTTTTTCTCTCATCTAATTTTTTTCTTCTATTTTTACTACTTCTAAAATTTCTTCTTTCTTTTTCCTTACACTTAGTTTTATTTTTGTAATCTATCCATACATTTCCAATTTTTTTACATTTATAACATTTCACATCATTTTTTGCATCATGTCCCATTTCCCCACAAATATAACATTTTCTTTTCTCACAGTTACTTATTGAGTGTCCTTTTCCACACACATGAAGAACCTGAAGGTCACATAGTGTGGCAACCAGGCAAACTGAATTACAATAAATGTTAAGACAATGTAAAATCTATTACCTTTGTGTGTACAGCTCAAACTCACATATAAAAGCAATATAGAAACAGTCTCTGTAAAGCAAACTCAGCCTTTAATTTCAAAACACTGCTTATAGAGGCCATTTTGTTGAGGTCTGGAAAAACAGTGGCCCTGTATTTAAGCTGCCAACTCAATTCCTTGTATTTAAGGTATAAATCCAATTCCCCCCCTCTAGATTCTAGGTCAACCTGATAAGTGACAATGAACTTAAAATTATGAGGGGGTGATTTTTGTAGTTTTATGATGACTATAAGGTGATATTTGTACAGACTGACACCACCATTGATGAGCTCAAGGCTAAAAAAAGTAAAAAAAAAGTCTTCATAGAGATAAATTGGATTATGAGTCATGAATGGCATATCCTGCCCTCCCAGTAATAGTTTGACCAAGAATAGCAACAATGAATTTATGATACACGATGATGTTGGTTTTGGGAATTATGGCAGCAATGGTCATAATGAGGTTGACAATGATAATAGTGTCCCTTTAGATGTTGCCCCCTGAGGAGGTCAGAACAACTGATGAATCAGTGGGAGGGGTACTCAGGGACTCCAGGGGTGTGGATGAACAGCTTTGCTGGAGGATCACACTCATTGAGGTGGAAGAACAAGGTGCCGAGATGGGGGACAGGGAACCGGTGCTAAAAATACCACAGTAGACTGTGTCATCATGTCAAATGGGGCTGGTGATTTTGAAGGGTATAGTTTAAGTGAACTGGAGGTTACAACCTGCTGGGCTGACTTATTTGAGAAAGAGCTTACATATGTAGCATCTAGACCTGCTAAAATTGATAATGTGTTGATTCATTTGAAACTTTTTGTTAGAAAGCTCAGTTTTGGGTTTCATTTGAGTGACACCAGTTCCAGTGTTTTTTCATGTACTATTGCACCCTACTGTTAACACATTTGAAAAATGTGTGAATAAGAGATTAGGAATTTACTCTCCCTTACTATCAATCACCCTTCCAATCTAAACTCTGCAGAATTGGGGTTGTAGAAAGAGATCACTGGTAACAGACGAATAAGGGTTATGAAACCTGACAAAGGTGGGGGTCTGGTGATTATAAGTTCCAATGATTACATCAAGAAAATGTTTGCTTTACTTTATAGAGATACCCATGAGGAGATTTCAATCAATGAAATGAACATTGCATATCAAAGAATTGATGTGATGTTGGATGACTTAGTGTTTAATGATCAGATCAGTTTAGCTGAGCTTGAGTTTCTCAAGGTGTCTCATCCTAGGACCTCCACCACATTCAGCATCCTCAATGTACACAAAAACATCAGTGACCCCCCCCCCTATTGAGACCTATTATTGATGCCAAAGCATCCACAACTTCCCCCCAGGTGAACTCTGTTGACCACCATACCAAAGGGGTCCTAGAGAATCATTTTATTTTATTTTATTTTACATTTGCTGACCCGGCTGGTCCAACTGCATATATGCCCATTTTCAGCAGAGGCCCAGGGAGAAAAGCTCCAAATGCATACATTAATAACAGAGAAAAAGCAATTAGCTATGAGAATATTCATTAGGCCCGGGGAGAAAAGCTCCAAATGCATACATTAATAACAGAGAAAAAGCAATTAGCTATGAGAATATTCATTAGCATATATTTGCAGAAGAAATATTAGAAATTAACTACATAAAAGCATAAATTAAAGGTGTACAAATTGAGAATGATAGAAGAAACAGGGAAGTGTTAGTTGAAGTTCTGTAATCAGAAAAAATAGGAAGTACTTGGAAGGATATAGAAAGCTAGTCAGGGTTAGTACATGGGCAGAGCCAGTGGATTTTGAGGTGAGATTTGAGTTGGGATTTAAAGCAGAGAGGAGAAGAGAGTGCAGTGAGATTGTCAGGAAGGGAGTTCCAGATTTTTCCTACTGTGTTTGAGAACAAGGAGTTTCCGGCCATGTTATAGGATTTACAAGTGGAAATAAGAAGTTTATTAGAAGAATGTAGGCTTTTAAGATTGCAGTAAGGAGTAATAAGTGTAGTGAGTATGGGAGTATTAAAGGGTTTGTACAGGATTTTATGGGCTATGGAGAGTTGGTGAAATAAAATCAGGTTTTGTAGCTCAAGCCATCCTAATTGGATTGAGTTTATGCAGTGGTGAGTTCTAAAAGTAGAGCCAGAGGCAAATCTAGCAATACAACAGCCATTTTGCTGAGGTTAGCTTTGGACAGATTAGTGTAGATAGATGAGGCATAAAGGAGGGTGGAAATTAGGTGTGAGTGGGAGATGGATGTTCTGGCAAGTGGAGTAAGGAATGGTGTAATTCTGTACAATGAGCCTAGTTTTCTTTTAACTAGTTTTATAGTGTTGTTAAGGTGAGTGTCAAAGCTTAGACTGTTGTCAATCTCCACTCCTAGGAGCCTGGTAGTTGGGTCGGGGGGAAATATAGGTGCCATTACTTGACAAGACAGAGAGGTTGAGTGGAGAGGATTTTTGGGTGGGGGAGAAAATTAATAATTTGGTTTTCTTGGGGTTTAAGATTAAGCATAATTTTAGGAACCACATTTCTACAGTTTGGAATGTCTGTTGGGTGATAGAGTGAAGTTCAGAGGGGGAAGAGGCAGAACAAATCAGAGTAGAATCATCTGCATATTGTATACAGGTTGCAAGAGGAACAGTAGTATGAAGATCATTAATGAAAATTGAAAACAGAAGAGGGCCAAGAATTGAGCCTTCGGGGACTCCAAGGGAAATGGGTAGGTGGTTGGATAAGTTATTGTGCCAAAGAACTGCCTTCTGTCTGTTATGAAGATAGGAGTGGAACCACTTTACAGCACTTGTGTCTAGCACGAAAGATTTAAGTAAGTTTATTTGTATCTCGTGATTGAGCATATCGAAGGCTTTGGATAGATCAAAAAAGAGGGCAGAGGTAAGGATGCTATTCCAGTTTCAGTCTGTGAAGGAAAGGAGGGCTGTGGTGGTGCTGTGGAATGGTCTATAGCCATGTTGACAGTCAGCTAGTAGACTGTAATTTAAGAGGTGATTTAGAAGTTGTTTTGGATGCATTTTTCCATGATTTTAGCTAGGGGGAAGAGTAAGGCTATGGGTCAGTAGTTTGAGAGTTCAGTTGAGTTACCACCTTTATGCAGGGGAATATGTGATATTTTCCAGATTGAAGGAATGTAGCCTTCAATGATGGTTCTGTTAATTAGGATGGAAATTGGATAGGCTAATGTTTTAGCTGCAATTTGTAGATATTGAGCTGGTAGCTGGTCAGCTGATGGAGAGGAGAATTTCAGTTTGTGGAGCAGAGAACATAGTGATGTGGGTACAGGATGCAGTTGAAATAAGGGAATAGAAGTATTAGAAAAGGTGGACAGGGAGGAGATATCTGGGGAAAGTTGATTAGATAGAGACTGGACAGTTTCAGTAAAGAAGGTATTGAAGGCATCAGCAATTTGTTTTGGGAAGTGCCTTAGGGGCACGGGGTGTCAGAGTGGCCAGCCTTTAAGAGTCTATTTATTCCTGCCCAGAACTTTTGTGGATTATGTTGGTTAGCTTGTTGTAGATGGCAGCAGTAGTTTCTTTTATATAGATGTATGGCTGTTTTTGTAATGTTTCTTATTTGCCTAAAGTTTAGTTGGTCAGTGGGATCTTTAGTTCCACGGTATTTAGTCCAGAGCTTATTTTTCAGAAAAATGTTATGCCTTGTGCCCTTTGATAGCCAAGGTGCAGGTTTGAGCTAATTCTGAAAGATCTTGAGGGAGTGTGTGAGTCTAGAATAGATAGGAACTTTGAGTTGAAGTATGAGAGAGCATCATCCAGTGGAAGGTGTTTAAGAGGGGACTAGTTACAAGCTCTCAGTTCAGCTTTGAAGGTTTCAGGGTTAAAGTTTTTATTAGTTCTGACCATTTTGAATTTAGTTGGGTTAGGGGTATCAATTTAATGTCTGATTAAGTAAGTGCATGGTCTCTTAAGTCATCAGGTAGTGTTTCTACTGTATAAGTTTGGTGGTGAGGGTGCACTTATACAAGGACTCATAAGATTTTTTTGTCCAAGGTGTCTAATGACTTACACTCTGACAAGCTGCACTTTGTCACCATTGATATTCAAGATTTATTTTCAGCTATCCCCATGAAAATGACCTTGAGTTATTCTATGATTTTATGTGCACCATTTCTGGGTTTGAGCAAACAAAGATACTTACTCTTAGAACACTCAAGTTGGCCATTCTGGAGAACAATTTTATATATTTTTAAAAAACAGCTATTTAGGCAGAAGAGTGGGGTAGCAATGGGGGTCGCATGCACCCTGTTTTTTGTGAATGTGGTTTTCATACAGTGGGAAAATAATCTGGTTTTCACTTCTGAATTTGCTGACAGCTGGTCCCTTTATGGTCATTTTTTAAATGACATCATTATCTTTTGGACTGATACCAGTGATAGGCTTGACCAGTTTTTTTCAGTATTTGAATACCACCACACATTTTTTGAAATTCACAATAGATGTCCAGCAAGATAGGGTTAATTATGTTGATGTTCTCATCATCAAAGATAGAACACATCAAAAATGTAAGTCTACTTTGTATAGGAACCCTACATACTCAAATTCATTAGTCCATTTTGACAGCTGGCATCTCCTGCACCAAAAGTAGTAATTGATGAAGGGGCAGTATACGAGACTGGCACATATGGTGAAAAATGACACATTTTTCCAGGAGGAATATTCCATATTATGGGGCATGTTGGAAAGAAGAGGGTACCCAGGTTTGTTTCTGAGCAACATTTTGAGAGAGGTTGAATGGAAAAGACAGCAGGAACACTTTTCCCCACTATTGGGTATTGCCAATAGTAGCCTTGGTGTTATCAGGGGTGGCGAGTCAGACACCCCTGAAATCAAAGGTTCGTTTTAGATAGCCTTACTTTTACCTTACAGTTTACATTATGAAGGCATTTGCAACATCATTAGTAAAAATTGGAGGATTTTGGGGTGGATCAAGACCACCTAATCAAGATAGGGAAGAAACCACCGGTTGTTTACATAAAGGATATTTGTTTCAAAACTCTCCTAGAGGGACCACCTGCAGTTAACTCCAAAAGGGTGATGGTGAAATACAGCCAGTGTTTCCTATGTAGATATATTTTGGAAGCATCTGAGGTGTCTTTCTGAATTTTGGCATTATTAAACTTACACATAGATGTTACTGCAACAGTAATGGGGCCAAACATGTTGCAATATGTCAGGGATGTGAATGTTTCTACAAAGGCAAAATTAAAAGGTTACTTAAGAATAGGATTTTTTCAACATCAGTATGATATCCAACAGTGTGACAATAGAAATGCATTGGCCAAGCATATTAAAAATCACCCTTCTCATAACTAAGTTCATTGTCATTGATCAGGCTGACCTAGGATGTAGAGGGGGCATTGGACTTACACCATGAATACAAGGAACTCAGAGGGTAGATGAAATGCAGTGCCACCATTTTTTGAAGGCTCAATTCAGTTTGTCTTGTTGCCATACTATGTGACCTTGAGATTCTTTATATTTTGGAATTATAAGCATATTTAATCAGCAGTGCCTTTTAAATTTTATTCAACACGTTTTTAATTAAGCTGGTCACATGTTTTATTTTATATATATATATATATATATATATATATATATGGTTGAATTGTGTTGTATGTTTATTTTGATGAAGTCATGTGTACCACGGACAAAAGCAATTAATTTTGTCATTAAATTGAGGTTGTATGGTCTCCAGTCCTTCCTTTCTTTCTTTTTTCTTAGTTTATTATTTGCTGGTTGTTACATTTTCATTTGTAGCAAGTGTTTGGTTAGATTAAAGTAAAGAACCTTTTATTTGGTTAGATTAAAGTAAAGAACCTTTTATTTCTTCTGTCTCTCTTTTTTTTTTTTTGTTTGTTTAGCGGAAAACTTTTTTTGTGGAGCTGAGGAGTGATGACCAAGGAAAACAGTTGATTTAGAGTTGAGGAGCACAGACCAGAACAATGTACCTAATATAGGAGTGTCAGATCAGGGATGGCAGAAAACAGACCTTTTTATTAGAAGTTGAAGGATGCCAGAATGGGAAGTGGCACCAAGCACTAGACGGACAAGCTATGGCTCTAACTGAATTACACCAACACTAGATGGACAAGCTATGGCTCTAACTGAATGATGCTTCACTGCATGGAATCAAACAGAAGTGACTTATATACAAATAGGTTTGTAGGTTCATAGGTAGGTATTAGGCTATCTGCCTGAGGACATTTATAAGCCTAGCAGAAGTGTGTCGGCTTTCACCACCCCATTGATTAATTAACTGATCCTCTGTCAAGCAGAATCAATTAAGTCATCCCAGGGGTGTATTTTCTGTTACCCATCCACTCATCAAGGTTTCTCTTGAAGAGTGTTAGTGAGGAGCTCTACCTGATGTAATTTGGAATTTTGTTCCCAAGCATGGGGAGTCTCTGTGCAGGAATCTATCCCTCCAGCATGTTCTATTTATTGTTGTGGTGAGGTTTAGCTCACTAGAGCGTGTGGCCCACAGTGACTTGGATTTCTTTAGGTAGAACATGTCCATCAATTCTATGTTGGACATGGCTTTGTAAGTCAGGCAGAGATCACATCTGAGTAAGCGATATGCCACTGAGTACAGCCGGAATTTTTTCAGTCGGGCTGCATAGGACATATGTTTGAAGCCAGTAATCCTCTTGGTGGGGTACTTTTGTGGTCTTTCCAGCTGTTGGAAGTGTCTTGTGAGGTACATCCCAAATGGGGCATTGTACTCTATGATGGGTCTAATGAGTGACAAGTAGAGGGGCACTATAACCTCTTTATTTCTAGATGTGAACCCTTTAGTAATTAGATGGGCCACAGAAGGATTTCCTAACTACTTTGGCAATATGATTGTCAAAGGAGAGATTACTATCTACCTGGGTCTCCAGAGCTCTTATTACCTCTTCTGTATTTAGGGGGCTGCCACCTATGTGGTACTTCGTGGGTGTTTTGTTTTTCCCAAATGGGATGACTATGCATTTTTTTGGCATTTAGCTTGAGGCCATGACTTTGACACCAGGTGTCCGTCTCAGTAAGGCCCTTTTGGAGGATGTCCGTGTCAGCCAGAGAGTCAATTATGGCTCCCAGTTTGCAGTCATTGGTGAACTTGGTTAGCCATAGTCCCCCTGTGTTTGCCTGTACTTCTGAGAAGTATACGCCGAACAGTAGGGGTCCCAGGACCGAGCCTTGTGGGACACCACTTGTGACTGGTTTAGAGTCAGACCTGGAGCCCACTATTCTTACCGTGTGAGTTTTGTCTGTAAGCCAGTTGGAAACCCATCTCGTGACGTAGGGGTTTATGTTCAGGCTGGTGAGTTTTTCTGTAATACCCGAGTGGGGAATGGTGTTGAAAGCCTTGGAGAGGTCAAGGTAGGCTTTGTGAACCACCTTTCCCTCATCTATGGCCTTGGTGACTGTCTCGAAGAAGTCAACCAGGTTTAGTAGGCATGATCTTCCCTTAACAAAGCCAAACTGGGTCAGGTCAAGTGTTTGGAGGTTCCCAATGTCTTTGTTAATGAGTTCCATGATGATGCTCTCCATAGCCTTGCAGACCAGGCTAGTCAGGATTATGGGGCGATAGTTACCAGGGTCAGTTGTGGCCCCGCCTTTGTGGAGAGGAATAACCATTGCTGTGCACCATTCTATAGGCACTTAGCATGTGGAGAGGCTGAGGATGAACAGCGTGTTTAGGTGGGGGGTTAGTTCGTTCTGTAGTTTGTGCAAGATGCAGCTTGGGACACCATGTGGTTCCATTGACGCTGTGTTTTTGGCTTTTGAAAGGGCTGTTTTCACCTGTGCATCTGTGATTTTTGGGACACTACACTTTTCTGGTATTGTTGTGAGCCCTTTTGGAGGTGAGAGGGGGGTGAATTTTGCACTGAATCTATCTGCCAGGATGTTGGCAATATCAGTAGATTCAGTATATTTTGTGCTATTTTGCACTAGTTCAGTGCATACATATCTGTGAGTTGCCACTTAGTTTCTTAACATAGCTAAAGAAGGCTTTGTGCTTATCTTTTGAATCCTTGGCTAGTTTTCTTTCGAAGTTAGCATTGGATTATTTCATGAGGGGACCTTAGTTTCTTATTGATACTGATCAGGGATACCTTTCCTTCTTGGGATTTGCTTTTTTTTCTGAACTAGTTTCCTCCTTCTATTGTATAGCCTGTTTATTGCAGAGGTCCACCAAACTGGTTTCCTTCTCTTAGAGGAGTGAGTCTTGGTTTTGCTAGGGATGGCATGATACATGCATCCTTGTAGGTGCTCATAGAGTGCATTTGTAAAGGTTTCTACATCTTGGGCAGCATTATCCTTTAGCGTGGGGGCTGTGAAACTTACCACCTCTGTCTTAAATAAGGTGAAGTTTGCTTTAGAAAAGTTTTTTACGGTGGTTTCCTTAGTTGGGGGTGGTGGTGGGGTGTGGACATCCAGAGTGATTAGTTTATGGTCTGATCTAACCAGTGATGGGTTGACATCCGGTGTGGAACACCTGTCGCCCATGTTGCTGATGACCAGGTCCAATATGTTTTCACGTCTGGTATGGGAGTTTACCAGCTGATCCAGGGCATTAGAGTTGATGAATTCCAGGAAGTGCTGGGCCCGGGAATTTGTACCAGTGAATGGTAGGGTAATTGAAATCGCCCAATATCAGGGTGTTCGGTAGGACCTTCATGTTTTCCAGTGTCTACAGAAAGGTGGAGTGGTGGTCCTGGGTCATGGAGGGTGATCTGTAGCAGGCCACAATTTGCGTTGCAGATTTGCCCGATGTTAGTTGCACATGGATGATCTCAGAGTTATCATGCTGCGGCACTAACCTGGAGGTGTAGGTATCCTTGATGAATATGGATACACCCCCTCCTTTTGTGTTTCGGTTCATGTTCTGTGGCCGAAACGTGTGGTATGAGTTGTAGCCCAGTAGTGCTGGGGTGCACTCTGGAGCCTTGAACCAGGTTTCAGTTACTGCACAGATGTCGACGTTCTCCATACTGAGGAGTGCTTCGAGCGCATGCATTTTGAGATTTAAACTCCTGGCATGGAGTAACACAACCCTCAGTTTTTTGTTAATTGTGCTGTTTACGGAGGTGGGTTTGACTTTTGAGCCTTGCCTAAAAAAGGCACTAATGGGGGCAGCAAGAGCCTTGGCCAGTATTCGAAAGCCTAGGGGTGACAGGTTCAGGCCATCTCTTGTGAAGGAATGCGGCTTGTTGAGCATGTTGTCCCAAGCTGACAAGCACTGGATCCCCCTTGAATGACACCAGAAGCTTGGCCAATTGTTGAAATTGATCGTTTTTTTCTTTATACTGAGGTATCATTCTTGGTGAGGGCAGGATGCTACTCAGGGTCAGGGTCATACCAGCCTGAGCTGCATGATCAGAGTGCTCTTTCATGTCTCTTTTCATGTAGTCCAGGGAGGTACGTCTCAGGTCATTCACACCAACATGAAAAATGACAGAGTCATATTTGTACTTGTTCTGGAGTGACCTGAGTGCTTGTGTTATGTGGCGGATTCTGGCTCCTGACAGGCAGCTAACAGTAACCTTCTGCTTGTCCAGCCTAGTGAGTGGGACATCAGTGTGCCTGACTATAGAGTCACCTATTACTAGTGTGTTAGGTATGTTATTTCACCTTAAGGGCTGTGATTGTGCGGCACACTGATTTTGTGTTTTATGTGTTGTCTGATTTGTAACTGGAAGTGCAGGTTGTTTGGCTGTCTGCTTTGGAGGTCTCTGATGCTTTTACAGGTTTTTATTTAGAGCCTCCAAGTATGATTTTGTGTATTTATGTGTATTTTTTGCCAGTGCTGTTTTAGTAGGTCTGTGTGTGGCTGGAGGTGTGGTGCAAGTGTTAACTTTCTCTTCTTGACTGTCTGTTCCAGTCTTGGGTGGAGACAGTTTAGCTTCCAGTTTGTCTGTATAATTGCATCTCTCGCATATGTTAGTGTTTTGTGGTAGGAGGAGAGGGTTGTCTGTGTACATGAGGCAGTTGTAACATTGCCTCAGGATACCCAGATTCACCAGCTGGACTGGAGAGTGCACCTGAAGTTGCCCTTTGGTCATGCCTGAATAGTAGGGTGAGCTGCTTAGTCGCTTGGTTGGTGAGGGGTGAATAAAGAGCCTTGCCCTGCTGGGCAGTAAGTGTCAGGGTATATTAGTGCTTACTATTAGGTCTTAGCAAGTGATGGGCTGTAAGATGCTTTTTGAGTGCTTAGGCTGAGAGTTAGACAAGTTTCAAGGGAAAAACTGAAGAGGAGACTTAGTGGAGCCCTAATTTAACCGTAGCTAACCGGCACTGCCCGGTGCGCAAAACCATGCAAATGAGGTTTTTATAGTAGGGAAATGAAAGAGATAGAAATTAGCTCAAAATGGCCAATAAACTACTAACTTCTGGGCTGGAACCACTCCTCCAGGGACAGATAGGTTGCTCAAAGCTCCCCTCTCTCACAGGTGAACAGAGAAACTTCCTTCTATCCAAATAAGGTATGGGCAACTTAGAAACTAGTATGACAGCCCTGAATTCAGCACTAGCCTGAAAACTGGACTATACTAGCTTAGAAAGGCAGGAAACAAGGAATTTTTTGTTTGTTTTTTTGTTTGAAAGATAAAGGCAAAAACAGTAAAAAATACATAAAAATATGTCAAGCACAGGCAATAACACCCTCCTAGCCTGATGAATATGCCAAGGACTGATATGATAAATTAAATGGATAAAGAAAGGGGGGCAAAAGGTTGCTTGAGAAATGCATTGCTCTTGTTTTTCAGTTTCTTTGCCTGTTTTTGGAATATGTTTATGAATGACTTTCATTGGTAAATTGTCTTTCTGCAGCCTTCTCTTAAAAAAATCCTGGTAAACCCATGTACACATAATATCAAAGTAAAATTCATTACCCTTCCTTTAGAAAGTCTGAAGTGGAAAGGCTTTCCTCTGCATTAGTGTGTGTGTGTGTGTGTGTGTGTGTGTGTGTGTGTGTGTGTGTGTGTGTGTAAGAGAGAGAGAGACTTCAGCTAAATCACCATGCTAGGGGTTTCCTAGCTGAAAGGAAAAGGGCTTTTTTAAAGAAAAAAAATCAATATCTCACTAGTAAGACACCCTTGTTAGTCCATTAGCAGTGATGCTAGGCCAGAATGCTGGAGGTCTTGGGCTCAAGTCCCAGATGAGAAAATATACCTCTCAACTGTACATATTTTCACAGAATGTCTAGATTTTTTCCTCATATTTTTGGTCTGCTCCTCATAAATGTTTGGTTTTCTGGCAAATGGCAAATCATTGAGGATCGAAGTCAGAAAATGACAGACATTTGAGTTACAGACTTCATACTCTTCAGAAAATTCATGATAATGCAAAATCTGTTATTCTATCAACTTTGTATGTTTGTAAGAGCAATATTTAAAAATTGTTCCTTTTTGGGGCCTTTGTCCCCTCCCTTTATATATGGCTTGGTCCAGATTTCTTGGGCTTAGAAGTTGAGAGGTATGAAAACAATGCCTAATCAGAAAGCTTTCTCTGTGTTGGAAGCCTTGCCCTAAGTTCCACAATAAAGCTAACATTTTCCTTTCATAATAGTCATAAAAATCAAGTGCGGGCACCTGATGGCACTTCAACTCGTAACACAAGTAGTAATCCAAAAAGCAATCCAGTCACCAAGATGAAAATCGTAGTATTTATTATAGTAAGCGCTTTCACCCGTAGGCTTCATCAGACTTTACAATAAAACAAGTAATGCACAGATTTAAAAATGCTATGAACTCCGTGTATTGGTCAAATACTAGCCAATAAACAGGCATCAACAAAACCAAAACATATCCCCAGATGGTAATCACAGTAAACATATACTCTAACCATTTAAGTTATACATCCACGATTGTATAAAACACAGTAGCTACGTATAATAAATAAAAACTGTACAAAATATGCCTTCTCTGTTTAAAACAGACATAATAAAATATTCAGATGAATGACATAACAAAGCTACCTAATAAAATGCGGTGTACTCTTCTGTAAACCGCATATATCTTTATTGAAGCACAGTAAGCACTACCATCTGTATAGTAAAAGGGTGATACAACCCAAGCGCTACATAAAACATTTCAAAACCTTAAACTATCTAAGAAACATTCTGAAAACTTTTAAAACATATCAAATATAAAACATTGCAAATTATCGCTATGGCGACATACCTAAGTTAATCCGCACTAAAACGGGAGTAGCATCTAGCCCAGGATAGCACCCATTTCAAGGACACTAGTGGACCACGAAGGACTCGTTCCTCTATGGGTCTCCTACTGATCAAATATCTGACGCCGCATGACAATGCAATGCAACGTGACATAAGGTACTTAAGCCCATACGCGTTCATATAAATGAGCGCTACAACAAAAAGGACTCCGTAAGGCTTAAAAATAAAAATCAAACACCTACTGGTGCTGCAATAGAAAATAAATCATTCACTGCATACTAATACTATTTCATATACTCTGTGTAATGACAAGACACAACAAATTATTCTACTAACAACAACTAGTAGTAGGTATACTGCCTTTATCGCCAACTAGTGTGACTCCAAAGAACAACACTACTTATATAAACATAAATACACAATATGCATTAAGCTGATAGAATGCATATCAAAAATGATGTAAGAGTACATAGCCTTCATACTAGTTTTATAGAAAAACAAATGCACAGAAAAAGTGTACAGGGGATCTAATAAAGAACAAGATACCGATAGGCAAAACTACATACTAGGACAGACTAAAGAAAGCACATGGCAGCAGAGATGTTATAAAGTGCAAACAAATAACAACACATAACACATCATTCGATTGATAACAATATCTACTGGTGTGTTCTCTGCCTTAGTTGCCAGTTGATATAACTCAATACAAGTTATAGAGCCATAAATACAATATGTAAAGTATGATAAAATTTTAACAAACATATACCTGGACCAAAAACATAGACGACTCACATAACTGTGATGTGAGAAAAATAAAATCAAACATACAGGGTAATACAATAGAAAAAAATATAGGGGGTAATCAAGACCATCTACAAATCCAAACTCATACCAATAAACCTATTATAAGAACCAAATAAAGCAGGAAAACAATCAAAACCTAGACCCAATACTGCAAAAGCTCATAATAGCCTAATGTTTAGGTCTGCACACTCTCCTCTTTCTTAATATTGGTTTAATTTGCACTTTATCATTAAGTCCAGGGGGTTTATCAGCTCTGCATCTGATAATCCATTTCAGTTCATTTTCTAAAGTGTAGTTTACCATATCACCTCCTCTTATATTCTTAGATAACACCTGAAGAACACAGAAGACAAACTTGTGTGCATTGCCAGTCACCATGACATGCTTGGCTAAGGCATTATTAGCAGAGCCAATGCGGATGTGGTACATATGTTCCCTAATCCGCTCTCTCAGGGATCTGTTAGTCTTCCCTATATAAAAAGAGGGACTAGGTTTTGATTGTTTTCCTGCTTTATTTGGTTCTTATAATAGGTTTATTGGTATGAGTTTGGATTTGTAGATGGTCTTGATTACCCCCTATATTTTTTTCTCTTGTATTACCCTGTATGTTTGATTTTATTTTTCTCACATCACAGTTATGTGAGTCATCTATGTTTTTGGTCCAGGTATATGTTTGTTAAAATTTTATCATACTTTACATATTGTATTTATGGCTCTATAACTTGTATTGAGTTATATCAACTGGCAACTAAGGCAGAGAACACACCAGTAGATATTGTTATCAATCGAATGATGTGTTATGTGTTGTTATTTGTTTGCACTTTATAACATCTCTGCTGCCATGTGCTTTCTTTAGTCTGTCCTAGTATGTAGTTTTGCCTATCGGTATCTTGTTCTTTATTAGATCCCCTGCACACTTTTTCTGTGCATTTGTTTTTCTATAAAACTAGTATGAAGGCTATGTACTCTTACATCATTTTTGATATGCATTCTATCAGCTTAATGCATATTGTGTATTTATGTTTATATAAGTAGTGTTGTTCTTTGGAGTCACACTAGTTGGCGATAAAGGCAGTATACCTACTACTAGTTGTTGTTAATAGAATAATTTGTTGTGTCTTGTCATTACACAGAGTATATGAAATAGTATTAGTATGCAGTGAATGATTTATTTTCTATTGCAGCACCTGTAGGTGTTTGATTTTTATTTTTAAGCCTTACGGAGTCCTTTTTGTTGTAGCGCTCATTTATATGAACGCGTATGGGCTTAAGTACCTTATGTCACGTTGCATTGCATTGTCGTGCGGCGTCAGATATTTGATCAGTAGGAGACCCATAGAGGAACGAGTCCTTCGTGGTCCACTAGTGTCCTTGAAATGGGTGCTATCCTGGGCTAGATGCTACTCCCGTTTTAGTGCGGATTAACTTAGGTATGTCGCCATAGCGATAATTTGCGATGTTTTATATTTGATATGTTTTAAAAGTTTTCAGAATGTTTCTTAGATAGCTTAAGGTTTTGAAATGTTTTATGTAGCGCTTGGGTTGTATCACCCTTTTACTATACAGATGGTGGTGCTTACTGTGCTTCAATAAAGATATATGCGGTTTACAGAAGAGTACACCACATTGTATTAGGTAGCTTTGTTATGTCATTCATCTGAATATTTTATTATGTCTGTTTTAAACAGAGAAGGCATATTTTGTACAGTTTTTATTTATTATACTTAGCTACTGTGTTTTATACAATCGTGGATGTATAACTTAAATGGTTAGAGTATATGTTTACTGTGATTACCATCTGGGGATATGTTTTGGTTTTGTTGATGCCCTTTTATTGGCTAGTATTTGACCAATACACGGAGTTCATAGCATTTTTAAATCTGTGCATTACTTGTTTTATTGTAAAGTCTGATGAAGCCTACGGGTGAAAGCGCTTACTATAATAAATACTATGATTTTCATCTTGGTGACTGGATTGCTTTTTGGATTACTACTTGTGTTACAAGTTGAAGTGCCATCAGGTGCCCGCACTTGATTTTTATGACTATTTTGTTTGTTACTACTTTATCCTGTGTGGGTACCGTGCTCCGTTTACTGTGTGTGGCCTGGTTGGTTCGTTTTACTTGTTATTTTCCTTTCATAGTTCTATATATCTGAAGTGGATGAGTTTTAAATTTGTCAAGTTAAGCTCCTTGAAGATGAACTCTGTAATTGCTGTTCACAATAGAACATTACTGCTGGTGTAGTTTCTATCTGCATTCTTGCAGTACTTCCATTTGTTTGGGTTTTCCTGTTTTTTCCTGGTTATGAGACTGCAGAGTTTTACTAAGTAAATATGTGTGGAAGGTGAAAACCACCTGTGGAGGCGTGTACACCACAGAAAAAGAAATTGTGAGTTTTGTTGAGCTGAAGTTTCAGCCAGTGTGTTTTGTCTTGTTGAAGCTTCAGAAGATTAAATTCAGTGAAGCACAGACAAAGGAGAAAATTGCTTCCAGGAGAAGACATAATGACTATGCAGTTTAATGTCAGAGGCTAAACTTACAGTGACCCTAAACAGAGAATAATACTTTCTTTAGCTTTCATGTGCTGCCATTGTATGAAGCTCAGTTACAAGATAGTTCATTACATGTGCACTTTGATAAATACTTTCACGTAATCATGATCATGCCTGTATGTTTAGACATGCTAGGTTAAATAATATTATAATAGAACCTTATATGTGGACAAGCTTTTAATTTTTGAAGAAGAGCCCAGCTAGAGCTAAGCGAAGGGCATGATATGGCTCTGAGGCTCCAGTAAGAGTTGAGCTGGAGCCAGCAATGAAGAATGGGGAAAAATTAATAATACTCCAGTTATATTAAAAGTCAGAAAAAGCCATGTTTTCCTAGAAAACAGTCATTTTTGTTTCTCACTCCATAAAAGCACAAAGCAAAACAAAGGAATTATATATATATATATATATATATATATATATATATATATATATATATATATATATATATATATATATATATATGGATTCAATTCATAACACTGAAACTTCATAATACTGAAAATGACAAAACTTCATAATACTGAAGACCAAAATACTGAAAGCTCAAAATACTGAATACTCAAAATACTGAAACTCAAAATACTGAAAACACATATTATGCGTAAACTCAGCTTAAACAACATAAATCATAACAATTTCTACCAAATATATGCAGGGGCAAGCCCCTGCACCCTGCTAATTATATATCTACTCCAAGATTGCACTTAACTACACTGATGTGCAATCTTGGAGTTGATATATTTAATTAGCAGGTGTGGCAGCCCCACATAGGGGTGCAGGGGCTTGCCCCTGCATATTTGGTAGAAATTGTTATGATTTATGTTGTTTAAGCTGAGTTTACGCATAATATGTGTTTTCAGTATTTTGAGTTTCAGTATTTTGAGTATTCAGTATTTTGAGCTTTCAGTATTTTGGTTTCAGTGTTTTGAGTTTCAGTATTTTGATATTTCAATGTTATGAAGTGAATCCATATATATATATATATATATATATATATATATATATATATATATTTATTTATTTATATGGGTTCCCTTCAGAATGCTGAAGGTTTAAAACTTTGAATTTCATATGGTAGAGATCATATGACTGAAGTTTTAAAACCTTGAATGTTCTGAACGGAGATCTCCATATGTCACGGAATGGAAGATTTTCTCTTTTCCTTGCTGTAGTGAGATCTCATAGTTTGTATATTTAAATAGCATGGGGTGTGGGGGGTGCAAGGTGGCTTGCTCCCCTGCAAAAACTTTGAGGAACATGGCTTTCTTTTGTTTTTTTATTCATTTCAGAATTTCAAAGTTTTAAAACTTTGATCATATGGTCTCGACCATATGCAATTCGAAGTTTTAAACCTTCGATATTCTGAAGTGAATCCATATATAATATATATATATATATATATATATATATATATATATATATATATATATATATATATATATATATATATATATATATATATATATATATATATATATATACACACATATATAAATATATAATATATATATATATATATATACATATAAATATATATATATATATATATATATATATATATATATAGACACACACACATATATATAAATATATACATATATAAATATATATATATATATATATATATATATATATATATATATATATATATATATATATAGACACACACACACATATATAAATATATACATATATAAATATATACGTATATATATATATATATATATATATATATATATTTATACACACAGACTAAAATTATCAAACTAAACATTCAAATGTCACTTCTTTGTTAACCAAATGATAAAGACAGAGCAGCCAAACAGCTACAAGCCTACTGATATCATCTCATAATAAATGGCTCATTCTCTATAAGTATATTATAGCACATTTCTCAAAATAATGTATAATGACCCTCATCTGCAAAAAAAATATGTAAATGGTGAATCAAGCTATAAAAACATGCTGTTTTACATCACGTGTCTTACTGCATACACGTCTAAACTGGGGGAGGGGGTCATTAGTCCCATGACTAAAGTCTTTTATTCAGGAATTCTCTAGGCCACTAGTGTTCTCAGCACACTAAGCTGATGTCTGGCACATCGTCCACAATGGAAATTGAGTAGAAAGTAAAATGGCAGAATGTGACAGCAAAGCCATCAATTAAAGCCACTGAGGCCTGTTTTTGAAAATCTATGTCCTCTCTTCTTTTGAGATTTGATTATGAAATTTTCATATTACATATACAGATGTTTCAAAGTAAACTGACACATCAGTAGCTGTTGCACTGATAATGGGCTGAAACTAAATGTTAAAAATGCAATATTTTTGCATTTCACAAACTAACCTCTACCCAGATTATAGTATAGAAAAGCCCTTTTACCAAAATGACGATATGAGTGAGCTTGGAATGTGGGTTGATAACACCTTCTACTTTGACCATCATGTTGCAACAGTGGACAGGAAGTACTTTTTTTTTAATTTCTCCAAGTCTTTTGGGTTTCTAATACCATGACAGGATTGGACCCCCCCATACCTAAGTCAAAGTATGATTAAAGTTAATAAAATTAGTATTGTTTCAGTTTTTGATTTTAGCCAGAAATGCTGTTCACAGCACCTACATTGTGCCAGTAATGACTCTTTCTGCAATTCATATGGAGTTACATGCATTGGTAATATATCTAACTATGGCTGTAAATTCTTTTTTATAAGACCCATTGCTTCTACTACTGGAACTGTCTGGGTATCCTTCTTCCACACTGCCCTCATTTCTGCCTGCAAATCTTGGTATTTTAAGACTTTATGTCTCTCTGTATGTAAAACAGTGTAGTCACTTGGTATAGCAATTTCAATGATCAATGCCACTTTTGTCTTCTTTTCATGGACTACTGTATCTGTTTTTCTCACATCTATTTTTTGAACTGTTGGTAATGGATGATTCCTTATGATATAAACTTCATCATTTTCTATAATGCTTTGTGGCTTAGGTTTCCAATATTTTTTCATATATTTCAGTATTGTGTTTGCAAAATCCCCAATGCAACAGTCTTGCCACATTATTATGGCTTTCAGTATACAGTCCTTCTGCCATTACATTATCACAACCAGCAACAATATGTGTAACTATTTCCAATTCTGTTTTACAAAACCTACATTTGTCTGTTTGTCCCATATGTTCAATGGACTTTGTAAATCAATGTGTACATAGTCCAGTATCTTGGGCCACCGATTTAACCTTTCATCTTTTTGTTTACATTCACTTCTCCTTAACCATTCCTGCATTTGATCCTGATCAACATGAGGTTGTTCCAAGAGTTTTCTACACTTGCAACTGTATTTATACATTTCCACATTTCTTGCCTTCTCATCTGGTCCTTCTCCTTATATTCTTTCTTTTGTTTTTTGCCACATTCAGTTGCTACCTGATTTTTATCTACTTCTGGTTTGATTTCCATTCTCACTAGAAGCCAATATGCTTCTGCTAAACTAAGCAGGGAAGTCATCTTAGACTTATTCTCCTCATGCTTTAAAACGTTCACTACATTTGGGTCTTGTGAGGAGGTCAGCAGATATGTATGCAGTCCTGTGATTGCAGATCTATGCATGTATTTTGAGGAGGCCCATACTTCCTTCAGACCAGGGAATATATACTCTTGGTATACACTGATTTTTATAAATCATTTGATAAGCATGAAGCATCTTTCTTGTTTTCCTCTCCAGCCAATCCAACACCTTTTGGGGTTAATCATTCACTCCAAAACTATACATTAGGACAGGAAAAGCAAATTAGTTTATACCTTGGACTTTGTCCTAGATGTCAGTGCCATTTTCAATATTAATTTTAGTCTTCTAAAATATTCCTTACCAAGTTTTATTCTCCTGTTCATTTTTTATTGTTGATCCTTCATCAATTCCCAAATATTTATGCACTCCCTCTTGCTCAAGTTTTTATTATCACATTCCTGTGCCAGGCTGATGTTTTCTTGGTGCTGCAGCTTTCCTGCTTTAAAGGTTGCTTTTGCACATTTAGCAAGACCAAATGACATTCTTATATCATCTGAAAAAAGTTTTGACCACCTGCAGGTCTGCTTTCAGTTCCTTATCCAATGAACTATACATCTTTACAATTAGGATCTGATCCCCGGCTGCTGTGTGTACCTGGCCCCAGCGTCTCAAACTCTGTTTGAAACTTCTATCCTACACTAATACCTTATGAACATACCTACCTGGTGAAATGACTCCCTGCAAACCAAATCCATACAACTCCTCTATAGCATAAAGACTTGCCATCCTGCTTAATGAACCCTGTTCACTAGGAGGCAAGAAAGTTTGAAACTTCTATCCTACACTAATACCTTATGAACATACCTACCTGGTGAAAGGACTCCCTGCAAACCAAATCCATACAACTCTATAGTATAAAGACTTGCCATCCTGCTTAATGAACCCTGTTCACTAGGAGGCAAGAAAGTTTGAAACTTCTGTCCTACACTAATACCTTATGAACATACCTACCTGGTGAAAGGACTCCCTGCAAACCAAATTCATACAACTCCTCTATAGCATAAAGACTTGCCGTCTTGCTTAATGAACCCTGTTCACCAGGAGGCAAGAAAGTATGTGTTATCAAATAAAGTGGTAATATTTAAACATTTGCTAAATATCTAGTGTATGTATTATATGCTACCTTAGCCAGGATACCCAGCAGCCATTCTCTGCTCTCTATCCCCTAGCATTTAGATGTTTTATCACTCCTGTGCTGTCTCCTGAAACTATCCTTAGGAGCCTTCCCAAACCTTGAAACATCTCTCTCTGCTCACTTGCCTCTGGTGTTATAACTTTACCTGACCACTAGTTGGCAGTCTAAACTAGGATAGCACCTAAATCTTCCATCCTTCCCTGATATCCAAAGAATTTAATGTTCTGTCCCAGGCTTGTGAACTTTCTCTACCTGCTACTTTCTGCTAGCTTTGCTCTCTGCTACCACTTACCTTCACGACCACTATTACCTATCTCCCTAGACCTACTCCTTCTCAACTAAGGTACCCAGTAGCTAGCTGCTTACTGTTAGGTTTTTGCTGACTTACTCGCTTACCTGTCTGAACTTGGCTTTAAGCCCCTTAATCTATCTGCCCCTAGATCATACTTTCTGCCTTCACCCATATTATCTACTCTAACCCCTGCCTGTACCTGCTTGTTTCTCTACTCCCTCCCATCTTAGTACATTCACCTCCACTTTCCACTTAAACCCCTTTTTGCACCAACTTGGCCCCCCCCTTATATAGAACTGCATGATAATCTGTGCTAGTGTAACTCACTAGCCCCTCCTGGACTTATTGGCCACCTCTCTTTTCCCCTCTCCCTCCCACCTCACATCCTTTCTAGTCCTATAAAACCCTCTTATCTGGCAAGCCACCATCTTTACTATTAGGATCTGATCCCCCGGCTGCTGTGTGTACCTGGCCCCAGCATCTCAAACATTGTAAGTTGCTGTGTATTATTACTGCATAACTTTATTGCCTGGACAATCTGTTTGGCTTTAGCTTTGTTTTTGGTTATTAGGACATAAGTGATATGGTGTCTATGGTGTAATAATTATATAGTATTCTGATTCATGTTTTTATAAGGGACATCTGCACTAATTATTGGGCGTACCACGTGGTGTTGTAGTAGCCTACCTCTCATCTGTGAGTACGAGTTTGAGTTTACCAGTTGTATATTACTGCCAAATAGATGGTTAGGACTGCTCGGTTCTTGTTTTAAACAGTGCTGTAGGCTTCTGTAACTGAACAAGCCTGTTTTATGGTCTTACCCGGGTTAACCTCATAGTTTGCTAGCATTGTGTCTGGCCGTTAGATATCATATGTACACAATTTACGTTAATATTAGCTTGCACGCATCTTACTGTATACCCAACCTTACCAGGTTGTGTGCTTTTGACTCATGCTTTGCCCCCCTATACTACTTTGTGTTTTCCCAAGTATTTTCAAGCAATTAACCACTACTTGTAATTGAAAAACACCTTATACTATTTTTGGTGTACTTAGTAAACGTTTGACTTTAGCGTGCTGCTGGCCAAAGGTTCAGTACATCAAAATATAGCAAGAGTGGCGTATTCTGCTGCTTCGATATCTTGAATACATTTTTTATTGATTTTTTTTTTTTTTTATATCTGGCGATCGCTAGATATTGTGTATTTGCCAATAGTTAAGGAGCGCCGCAAAGTTGACATTGTCCACGGGTGATGGAACCAGAGCCTCCGCTCCTTATGTAACAAGAAAACTGCATACTTTTTGCTCTGTCCTCAAGACTTACTACTGAACGCTTGATCAATCTGAGCTATTTATAAAAGTTGAAGTACATTAACTGGAGAAATAGTGTGTATATCTGTTGCTTTCTAATAAAGAAAGCTATTCATTGTAGTACAGTAACTGTTGAAATAGTGTGTACAACTGTTGCTTTCCAATAAGGAAAGCTATTTATTGCTCCGCTCTATCTATCGAATGCTGGACAATAGCATGTTTTACCCAAAAGTGAAGGAGTGCTGCAAAGTTGTCTTTGTCCATGAGCAACAGAACTGTTGCTTTCCAATAAGGTAAGCTATTTATTGCTCCACTCTATCTAGCGAATGCTAGACAATAGTGTGTTTTGACCAAAAGTGAAGGAGCGCTGCAAAGTTGTCTTTGTCTGTGAGTGATAGAAATAGTGTCACAGCTCTTCAGCTAACAAGCAAAACGGCTTATGTTTTCTTTGGCCTCAGTGCTTATTGGGTCCCAGCTTCCATGACTGCCTGTATCAGTGCTTGGGCTAGTACTACAAACTGAGCGTATGCTCAGAAACATAGTAGTATCTGCTAAATTTTAATACAGCACTGTTAAGTCAACAAAAGAACATAGCCTCCCCACTTAACCTATTATATGTTAGCTATTCACTATCTTGGTCGCATGGCATACAACTGTCCTGCTTACATGCTAGCTTGGTAAGGTGCTTAAACAAGGACTGCACATATCTATTTCTCACTAGCTTCTCTTGTAATTAACTACCTTAGCTTACTGCTTATACCACTCTGAACCTAGCTCCATACTGTAGCATTTATTTAAGTATTCCCTAGCTAGACTGTTGCACACTGCTTAGACCTTTCTCTACTTGTATGAGTACTCTGTACCTTTTGTTAGCTTGAATAGGTGCTGGGATGCCTTGCATTCGATCTGCTAACTTTGCAATGAATGTTTTTTCAAATGTTTGCTTGAATAGATGCTGGTATGCCTTGCTTTGTATCTGTATATTTTGCGATGAATGCTTTTTGACTGTTTGTATGAACTCAACTGCTCTGAGTACTACCCCAACTGTATTTTTAAATACCTGTTAGCTTGTTCGAACTGCATGCTCTATGTGCATTACCCTATCATCTAAATGTCTTTCTTACCCCTTCACTATTTTTTTCTTGTCCCCATTGTTCCTAGGTTTGAAACTTCTATCCTACACTAATACCTTATGAACATACCTACCGGGTGAAAGGACTCCATGCAAACCAAATCCATACAACTCCTCTATAGCATAAGGACTTGCTGTCCTGCTTAATGAAGCATGTTCACTAGGAGGCAAGAAAGTATGTGTTATCAAATAAAGTGGTAATATTTAAACACTTGCTAAATATCTAGTGTATGTATTATATGCTACCTTACCCAGGATACCCAGCAGCCATTCTCCCTTCTCTATCCCCTAGCATTTAGATGTTTTATCACTCCTGTACTGTCTCCTGAAACTATCCTTAGGAGCCTTCCCAAACCTTGAAACATCTCTCTCTGCTCACTTGCCTCTGGTGATATAACTGACCACTAGATGGCAGACTAAACTAGGATAGCACCTAAATCTTCCATCCTTCCCTGACCTCCAAAGAATTTAACGTTCTGTCCAAGGCTTAGGTTCATATGTTCATAGGTTCATACTAGGCTATCTGCCCAAGGACATTTATAAGCCTAGCCCAGAGTTTTGTGGCTTTCGCCACCCCTTTAGTTTGGAGGATACTATGCCCATTATTTTGCTGTGCCTCTGTCAAGCAGTGACACTGAGATAATCCCTGGGGTATATCTGCGATCTCCCATCCATTGGTCAAGATTTCTCTTGAACAAAGCCAGCGAGGTGCTCTGCCTCACATGTACCGGGATTTTGTTCCACAGCATAGGGAGTCTCTGGGTGATGAACCTGTCCCTCCAGCACGTCCTATTAATAACCGTGTCAAGGTTTAAGTCTCCCGCCCTTGTAGTTCTGAGGGATCTAGATTTTTTGAGGTGAAACATGTTCATCAATTCTGGGTTGGACATGGCCTTGTATGTCAGGCACAGGTCACCTCTGAGCAGACGGTAAGCGACTGAATAGAGCTGGAGTTCCTTCAGTCGGGCAGCATAGGACATATTTTTGAGACCCTTTATCCTTTTAGTGAGGAATTTTTGGGGCCTTTCCAGTTGCTGCAGGTGTCGTGTCAGGTACATTCCGAATGGGGCATTGTACTCAATCATTGGTCTGATAAGTGATGAGTACAAGGGGACGATGACTTCCCTTGATCTAGATGTGAATCCCTTCATGATCAGGTGGGCAATGTAGAAGGTCTTCCTAACTACTTTGGCAACATGCGTGTCAAACGAAAGGTTACTGTCAACCTGGGTCCCCAGATCCCTGATAACCTCTTCCGAGCTCAGTGGGTTGCCACCTATATGGTAGCTAGGGGTAACCTTGTTTTTCCCAAAGGGTATGACTATGCATTTTTTGGCGTTTAACTTTAGGCCATGGCTCTGGCACCAGTTATCCGTTTCTATAAGACCCTTCTGAAGGATATCTGTGTCAGATGTGTTCTCAACTATGGCACCCAGTTTGCAGTCATCTGCAAATTTTGTCAGCCATAATCCTCCTGTGTTTGCTTGTACTTCTGAAAAGTAGATGCCGAACAGGAGTGGGCCCAGGACAGAGCCCTGTGGGACACCACTTGTGACAGGCTTTGAGTCTGACATGGCACCAGCAACTCTGACCCTGTGGGTTCTGTCACTTAGCCAGTTTGCAACCCATCTTGTGACGTATGGTTTTACATTTAAGCTGATGAGTTTTTCAATGATACCTGAGTGGGGTATTGTGTCGAAAGCCTTTGCCAGGTCAAGGTAGGCTGTGTGGACTGCCTTTCCCTCATCAATGGCCTTGGTGACTGTTTCGAAAAAGTCAACCAAGTTTAAAAGGCATGATCTGCCTTTGACAAATCCAAACTGGGTCGGATCCAAAGTCTGCAAGTCCCCTATGTCTTTATTTATGAGTTCCATTATGATCCTCTCCATAGCTTTGCAGATCAGGCTTGTCAAGCTGATGGGACGGTAATTTCCATGGTCAATGGAGGCACCGCCTTTGTGAGGTAGGACCACAGTTGCCGTACGCCACTCCTTAGGCACGTATCCTGAGGTGAGGCTAAGATTAAACAGCTGCCCTAACTGTGGGTTTAATTCCTCATTGAGTTTGTGGAGCACACAACCGGGGACACCATCTGGTCCCATGGATGCTGTGTTTTTTGCCTTGGAGAGAGCAGTTCTCACCTGAGCGTTTGAGATGTTTGGGGGGTTACAATCCTCTGGTATAGATATCTCACCTTTTGGGGGGGGTTTGCACTGAACCTGTCAGCCAGTATGTTGGCAATGTCTGTAGGTTCAGTAATTTTTACATCATTTTGAACTAATTCTGAGCATATCTGGGAGTTTCCTCCCAGGTTTCTAACATAGCTAAAGAAGGCCTTATGATTGTCTTTTGAGTCCTTAGTGACTTTTCTCTCAAAATTTGCCTTGGATGATTTTATGAGAGCTCTTAGTTTTTTATTTATAATGATCTAAGGTGTTTTCCCTTTTAAGGATTTTGCTCTATCTTGTAGTAGCTTCCTCCTTTTGTTGTAGAGTTTGTTTATGGCTGGGGTCCACCAGACTGGACGCTTGCCTTTGGTACAAAGAGTCTTTGCTTTGTTTGGGATTGCCTGATCCATGCAGTCCTGTAGGTGCTGGTAGAAGGCATTTGTAAGTGATTCAGCGGCTTGAGTAATGGTTTCTGCAGGCTCGGGGGCCTTAAAGGAGACCACAGCAGTCTTTAGGAGTGTGAAGTCGACTTTTGAGAAGTTCTTTACTGTGGCCTTTTTTATCTCAGGTGGGGGGGGGATGTGGACTTCCAGTGAGATTAGTTTATGGTCTGATCTTACCAGTGAGGGGTATACTTCCAGTGTTGAACATTGTGACCCCATGTTCGTGATGATGAGATCTAGTATGTTTTCTCCTCTTGTGGGGATGGTGACTAGTTGTTCCATGGCATTTGAGTTTATGAACTCTAGGAACCTTTGGGCAAGAGTGTTGGGGCTTGAGTAGTGATCCCAGTCTATATTTGGGTAGTTGAAGTCACCTAGTATGATGGTGTTTGGAGATACATTTATCCCCTCCAGTGTTTTCAGGAAAGCTATGTGAGTTTCCTGAGATTGTGAGGGTGGCCTGTAACATGCTACAAATTGCAGAGCAGTCTTGCCTATGGTTAATTGCACCTGGATGGTCTCCGATGCATCGTGCGTTGCCACCAACCTTGAGGTGTGGGTGTCCTTGATGAATATAGACACCCCCCCTCCTTTCTTGGTGTTGTCCGGATTTAGGGGCCGGAACTCATGATATGAGGTAAAACCTGATAGTGCCGGGGTGCTCTCTGGAGCCTTGAACCAGGTTTCAGTCACAGCACAGACATCGATGTTCTCCATACTGAGAAGGGCCTCGAGTGCGTGCATCTTGAGGTTGAGACTTCTGGCATTGAGCAGCATTACCCTTAGTTTTTTTCCTTTTTTGTGTACTAGGGTGGTAGGTTTAGAATTTGAGCCTTGCCTAAAAAAGGCACTATGGGGGTGGCAAGAGCCTTTGCCAATATCCGGAAGCCCAGGGGTGACAGGTGCAAGCCGTCCCTTGCGAAGCAGTGTGGCTTGTCCAGCATGTCATCCCAGGCAGACAGACATTGGATCCCCTTTGAATGACACCAGAGTTTAAGCCAATTATTAAAGCTGATCATCTTGTCTCTGTATTGTGGCATCATTCTTGGTGAAGGTAGGATACTGCTCAAGGTCAGGGTCATACCTGCCTGTGAAGTGTCTTCCTGCCGTATCTCTACCTGCTACTTTCTGCTAGCTTTGCTCTCTGCTACCACTTACCTTCATGACCACTATTACCTATCTCCCTAGACCTACCCCTTCTCAACTAAGGTACCCAGTAGTTAGCTGCTTACTGTTAGGTTTTTGCTGACTTACTCGCTTACCTGTCTGACCTTGGCTTTAAGCCCCTTAATCTATCTGCCCCTAGATCATACTTTCTGCCTTCACCCATATTATCTACTCTAACCCCTGCCTGTACCTGCTCGTTTCTCTTCTCCCTCCCAACTTAGTACCTTCACCTCCACTTTCCACTTAACCCCCTGTTTGCACCAACTTGGCCCCCCCCCTTATATAGAACCGCATGATAATCTGTGCTAGTGTAACTTACTAGCCCCTCCTAGTCTTATTGGCCACCTCTCTTTTCCCCTCCCCCTCCCACCTCACATCCTTTCTACTCCTATAAAACCCTCTTATCTGGCAAGCCGCCATCTTTACTATTAGGATCTGATCTCCTGGCTGCTGTATGAACCTGGCCCCAGCGTCTCAAACTCTGTAAGTTGCTGTGTGTTATTACTGCATAACTTTATTGCCTGGACAATCTGTTTGGCTTTATCTTTGTTTTTTGGTTATTAGGACATAAGTGATATGCTGTCTATGGTGTAATAATTATATAGTATTCTGGTTCATGTTTTTATAAGGGACATCTGCACTAATTACTGGGCATACCATGTGGCGTTGTAGTAGCCTACCTCGCATCTGTGAGTATGAGTTTGAGTTTACCAGTTGTATATTACTGCCATATAGATGGTTAGGACTGCTCGGTTCTTGTTTTAAACAGTGCCGTAGGCTTCTGTAACTGAACAAGCCTGTTTTATGGTCTTACCCGGGTTAACCTCGTAGTTTGCTAGCATTGTGTCTGGCTGTTAGATATCATATGTACACTATTTGAGTTAATATTAGCTTGCACGCATCATACTGTATACCCAACCTTACCAAGTTGTGTGCTTTTGACTCATGCTTTGCCCCCTATACTACTTTGTGTTTTCCCATGTATTTCCAAGCAATTAACCCCTACTTGTAATTGAAAAACGCCTTATACTATTTTTGGTGTACTTATTAAATGTTTGACTTTAGCGTGCTGCTGGCCAAAGGTTCAGCATATCAAAATATAGCAAGAGTGGCTGTATTCTGCTGCTTTGATATCTTGAAAGCATTTTTTTATTGATTTTTTTTTTTTATCTAGCGATCGTAGGTATTGTGTATTTGCCAGTAGTTAAGGAGCTCCACAAAGTGGACATTGTCCATGGGTGATAGAACCAGAGTCTCTGCTCCTTATGTAACAAGAAAACGGCATACTTTTTGCTCTGTCCTCAAGGCTTACTATTGAACGCTTGATTATACTGAGCTATTGATAAAAGTTGAAGTATATTAAGTGGAGAAATAGTGTGTACATCTATTGCTTTCTAATAAAAAAGCTATTCATTGTAGTACAGTAACTGTTGAAATAGTATGTACAACTGTTGCTTTCCAATAAGGAAAGCTATTTATTGCTCCGCTCTATGTAGCAAATGCTAGACAATAGCATGTTTTACCCAAAAGTGTAGGAGTGCTGCAAAGTTGTCTTTGTCCGTGAGTGATAGAACTGTTGCTTTCCAATAAGGTAAGCTATTTATTGCTCCACTCTATCTAGCGAATGCTAGACAATAGCATGTTTTGACCAAAAGTGAAGGAGCACTGCAAAGTTGTCTTTGTCCGTGAGCGATAGAACTAGTGTCACGGCTCTTCAGCTAACAAGCGAAACGGCTTATGTTTTCTTTGGCCTCAGGGCTTATCGGGTCCCAGCTTCCAGGACTGCCTGTATCAGTGCTTGGGCTAGTACTACAAACTGAGCGTATGCTCAGAAACATAGTAGTATCTGCTAAATTTTAATACAGCACTGTTAAGTCAACAAAAGAACATAGGCTCCCCACTTAACCTATTATATGTTAGTTATTCACTATCTTGGTCGCATGGCATACAACTGTCCTGCTTATATGCTAGCTTGGTAAGGTGCTTAAGCAAGGACTGCACATATCTATTTCTCACTAGCTTCTCTTGTAATTAATTACCTTAGCTTACTGCTTATACCACTCTGAACCTAGCTCCATACTGTAGCATTTATTTAAGTATTCCCTAGCTAGACTGTTGCACACTGCTTAGACCTTTCTCTACTTGTATGAGCACTCTGTACCTTTTGTTAGCTTGAATAGGTGCTGGGATGCCTTGCATTCTATCTGCTAACTTTGCAATTAATGTTTTTCAAATGTTTGTTTGAATAGATGCTGGTATGCCTTGCTTTATATCTGTATATTTTGCAATGAATGTTTTTCAACTGTTTGTATGAACTCAACTGGTCTGAGTACTACCCCAACTGTATTTTTAAATACCTGTTAGCTTGTTCGAACTGCATGCTCTATGTGTATTACCCTATCATCTAAATGTCTTTCTTACCCCTTCACTATTTTTTTCTTGTCCCCATTGTTCCTAGGTTTGAAACTTCTATCCTACACTAATACCTTATGAACATACCTACCTAGTGAAAGGACTCCCTGCAAACCAAATCCATACAACTCCTCTATAGCATAAGGACTTGCTGTCCTGCTTAATGAACCCTGTTCACTAGGAGGCAAGAAAGTATGTGTTATCAAATAAAGTGGTAATATTTAAACACTTGCTAAATATCTACTGTATGTATTATATGATACCTTAGCCAGGATACCCAGCAGCCATTCACCCCTCTCTATCCCCTAACATTTAGATGTTTTATCACTCCTGTGCTATCTCCTGAAACTATCCTTAGGAGCCTTCCCAAACCTTGAAACATCTCTCTCTGCTCACTTGCCTCTGGTGTTATAACTCTATCTGACCACTAGATGGCATTCTAAATTAGGATATCACCTAAATCTTACATCCTTCCCTGATCTCCAAAGAATTTAATGTTCTGTCCCAGGCTTGTGAACTGTCTTCCTGCCCTATCTGTACCTGATACTTTCTGCTAGCTTTGCTCTCTGCTACCACTTACCTTCCCTACCACTATTACCTATCTCCCTAGACCTACTCCTTCTCAACTAAGGTACCCAGTAGTTAGCTGCTTACTGTTAGGTTTTTGCTGACTTACTCTCTTACCTGTCTGAGCCTGCTCCGTTAGCCCTGCGTTTTCACTCTGCTCCCCTACCCCCAATTCCCACCCACCCCAGGGGTCCTAACCATAAACCTCCTATGGCTACACCCCCACTCCTACTCAACCAATTGCAGCCTCCTACTCATTACATCCTAACGACCCAAACTCACCACTTAAAGATACTCATTACTTGTAGTAGTACTTAATCAATTTACAAACTCTATATCCCAACTTACTACTAAAGCTTGCAGTACCTCCCCACTCTCTTCCTCTTAAAGATACCTTACCCCAATTTATTTATTTACCTAACCTATCACAATGGCCTCTATACCCAGACTCAAAATACCTCTTAATTGCCATCTTACCTTTACTAACTATAACCTATGTTCTAACTAAATATGAACATCTGACATTGAACAACTACAGTCAGTCCCTTAAACAAGCAACCTTAACAGGCCTACTACCTTACCATAACTACATTAATATTACCTCAACACCCACCTATTTATTACCAAAGTTTCATCGTTTAGTCCACATCAAGTATGACCAACCCAAGAAAACAAAATATACACCCTGTAAATTCCTAAATATCATACACATGATTAAAAATGCTAAACTTCTAGATGGTAACATCCATCCAAACCCTGGCCCCAACACTACAACCACCACTAACCCTCCCAAACAAAATCACTCTACTTCTCAAGCCATCACAAAAGTACCAAACACACTCCTCATAGCTCACCTCAATATACAGAGCCTAAACAGTAAAGTTGCCCACCTCCATGCCCTCTTAGATATCCATTCTTTCGACATCCTTTGCTATTAGAGACCTGGTTAAAACCTGCAACACTGGACAATGAAATCACCCAACCAGGATGCAATATCATGAGATTAGATCGTATAACCAAAAGGGGCAGGGGTGTAGCAATATTATACAAAGCAGATTTGCAATTAACACCAACAAATGTGCAACCATCTTCTACTAGTAGAACATACATTCTTATTTCTAAACTCCAAATCAACATCCACAAATCAATCTATATAATGTGCGCCTACCTCACTCCTGGTAACAACATAACCATCCTGGAAAATATTCTTTCCTGGCTGTCAACCAACTACCCAGAAGGAAACCATAATACTGGGTAACTTTAATATTGACTGAAATACCTCATCTATGACAACCAGACTACTCACATAAACCTTTATGTTTTTTCTCAAACTATCACCTCCCTCACCAGGATCCATAAACCCAACAACAAAGAAACAACTCTAGACTGGATACTAATAAACTGTCAGCCCCTTTCTTATGATGCAGGAATCCTTCCTGATATCAGTGACCACTCACTGACCTACATAATCAGACAAAAAATTAATACTCATAAACCAGCCTTATATAAAACCATTCAGTCCAACAAAATCTTTAACCCTATTAACTTCCAAACTGAACTGAAAGCATGTGACTGGTCACCCTAAAATACCTCCAATTAGACAAAGCTGTATCCTACTTTAATGCCAAATTCTTAGAAATCTTGGACCATCATGCCCCATCCCACTCAATGAGAAATAGGATAAAAACTGCTCCATGGCTAACAAAAGAGACAAGACACAAAATTATAGAGGGAAATAAAATCTGGGCCAAATGGCGAGCAACTAAAAACCCTGCTGATCATCTAACATTTAGACAGTTGAGAAATGTCACCATAAAGTCTATACTACTAGATAAAAGGAACTTCTGTCACAACAACCAGCAAACCCATCAATATAAACCACAAAAGTTCTGGGCAGGCATTAACAGACTCCTCCACCCAGGAAAGTCCAAAACTCCCACCCCTACAGGATCCAACTATGAAAGTCCAAAGCATATTGCTAATGCCTTCAATACCTTCTTTACTGAAGCAGTCCAAACTCTCACCAACTCACCACCTCCTGTTAACACATATCTGTCATCCTTCTTGTCGACTTTAACCCCATCATTTAATTTACAACCAGTCCCAACGTCCCTCATCTGCACTCTTCTTCATGAACTAAAGCCTTGCACCCCCTCAGCTGATCATCTACCAGCAGAATATCTACAGATAGCTGCAGCAGCAATATCCTTTCCTATTTCCATCCTTATAAATAGAACCATCACTGAAGGAACAATACCATCTGTCTGGAAAGTCTCCCATATTAACCCACTCCACAAAGGAGGCAACTCAACTGAACTCTCAAACTACCGTCCAATAGCTTTACTCTCCCCTTTATCTAAAAGTATGGAAAAATGTATCCACCACCAATTACTAGACCACCTACTGAAAAATAACTTACTAGCTAACTGCCAGCATGGCTTTAGGCCTCACCATAATACCACCACAGCCCTCCTTTCCTTTCCTTTTCTGACTGTATTAACAATAACCGAAACAACAATACTCTATCCTCTGCATTCTTTATTGACCTATCAAAAGCCTTTGACATGGTCAACCATCAACTTCTCTTGAACATACTTGGTTCTCTCTCACTAGATATACAGGCTTTACAATGGTTTAAATCCTACTTTGAGAATAGGCAACAGGCTGTGCTCTGGGAAAATAATCTATCCTCTCACCTTCCTATTACCCTAGGAGTCCCTCAAGGTTCTATCCTAGGCCCTCTCCTATTCTCAATTTTCATAAATGATCTCAATCTGATCATTCCTCAAGCTACATGTATCCAATATGCTGATGACTCCACACTAATATGCTCAGCTACCTCTACATCTCAACTTCAGGCCACTATCCAAACAGTGCTTAACAGCATAGAAAGTTGGTTCTTACAGCATAGCCTCCTCCTGAATCTTAAAAAAACAAAACTACTACTCTTCACTGCCACACAAAGGTCCCCCCCAATTCACTTCACAGTTATATCCAGTGATGGTATCATTATATCTCCTGAACCAACTACCAAGCTCTTAGTGGTTACAATAAACCATAATCTTAGCTTTGACATGCATATTAACACAATAAAAACAGTAAACAGAAAATGTGGCTCCCTCTATAGGATTAAACCCTTCCTTACTCCAACAGCTAGAACAACTATTGCCCTCACCCATCTAATTTCCACTCTCCTCTATGCCTGTCCCATCTATACCAACCTATCAAGAAACAACCTTAACAAACTAGCTACCTCCTACCTCAATATTGCCAGATTTGGTACTGGTTCCTCATTTAGAATTCACCACTGCCAAAACCTAAAACAACTAGGATGGCTAGAACTTCATAATCAACTCCAAATTAAACAACTTATTATTGCCCATAATATCCTCTATCTTTCACAAAATACTCCTATACTCACTAGCCTTCTTACCCCCTATAGTAATTTGACAACCCTTCGCTCAGCCAATAAAGTACTGATATCCACAGTCAAATCCAAAAACAAGGCCGGTGACTCTCTGTTCGCCAACACTGTTGGCAAATCCTGGAACCTCCTTCCCTATGAACTCTCATCTCTCTCCTCAGTGAAACTGTTCAAAAAACAACTCAGAGAACATCTTTGTAACCACTGGTTATGCCCATGTAGTAACCCAGACTAATCTTACCACCACTTTCTCTGTAGCCTTCCCACATTACCATTTGCAATTGGATTCCTACTCTCTCCATGCCTTAGACAGTAGTCTCACCTTTACTTTTTTAGTCTTTATTACAGTTGCACTCACATAATCTTTTTCTAGTCGTGTACTTGCTTAGCTAGTAGCAGTAATCTATTTTTCACATAAAAATATCCATATAACCTTTCTTTATACTTCCTACTACATGCTTCCCTTAAGTTGCTATGCTGCTATAAAATAAATGGTATAACTCTCTGCTAAGTACTGCTCCTTGAGCTGCTACATTTATTTGTGTTTTTTTCTTCACCTCTCTCTCTTATTGAGTGCCACTTTAAAATAGTTTGTTGCTCTATCTGTTTCTTATCCTCTGCTCCTTTAATAATAATATTTGTCTATATAAAATGTGTATTCTTCAGCTCAAAATAGTACTGTACCTTAAGTTGTTACAGCGTTATTTATCTGTACCTGAAGTTGTAAGTTTTGCTTATGTGGAGCTTTTCTCCCTGGGTCTTTACTGAAAATGGACATATATCCAGTTAGACTAGCCCGGTCAATAAATGTAAGATAAAATAAATAAATAAAAATAAATCAGCCACAAAAAGAAGATGAGAAGTCCTTACACTTTGTTGTTTTCTAGGAGTCAAATTATAGCCATGACTTAATTTAAGTTGACAGTTTAATGGGTTAAGGGCAAGACAAAAGAGCAACAGTGACAAAGAGTCATCCTGAAATACCCCCTTTGAAGTTTTATCCCTGGAGTAATAATTTGTCCTTTATCATGGCTTAACTGCAAAGTGGATTGTCACTGTTTCATGGCTGCTATAATGTAATCAATCAGTGTAGGATGTATCTTATACATTTTTAAGCATTTTTTATCCATGAATGTGGAATACTGTTAAATGCCTTTTTGTAGTCTATTGATGCCATACTTAGATTCTTCCCCTTTTTACAGTTCTCCATTATGACTTTATTTAACAAAAATGATCCCTTGTTCCATATGACTTTCTTTTACTGCCCTTTTGTTCTATTGCCATGACAGAGTTTTCTTCTAAATAACTATAAACTCTGTCAGCATCAATTCCAAAGTATAGTTTATACATCATTGGAAGGCAAGTTATTGGTTTATAGTTTTTAGGACAACTTGCAGGTTCATTTTTAGGTAGGAGTATTGTTTTCCCTGGTTGGTCTTTGTTCAGGGTACACATATAAAAAGTTCTTACTCATGGCTAAATCTTTGTGTAAAGATGTTAATCATTTTAGCTAGACGTTATGTACTGCATCTGGGCTTGGGTTTTCCAATTAGGAGCTTTTCTTAACTTTGTTTCTATCTCTGGCCATTATTTCATCCCATTTCATAACCTGTAAATTTTAACTTCTTGTTTTTTCTTTTACTTCAATCCATTCAGTATCCTTGTTATGTTCCACAGGATCTTCATAGATATTTATCCAAAATGTACCTATTTCTTCTTTTTTGGTGGTGTTTCAATTCCCTTTGCCTTATTTCCTAATTCTCTATAAAACTTTTTTTGGGTCATCAATAAATTGCTTATTTTATACTTTTCCTTTATATTTATCTGCGTATCTTCTAAGTTTTTCTGCCTGTGCTGATATTTTCAGTTTATTATTTGTGATAGTACATGATAGATCCTGATTCGTTCTGATAATGTGTATTGCTTTTATCACAACTATCTTTGAGTATTTTTGTTGATCTTTTCCCTCTTTTATGCTCTTTGAGCAGGGACACTTCTTGTCTAAATTGCTTTATAGTTTTCTCTATATGATATTTCTATGATGCCATTTGATTTCACCCCTTCCTTTCCCTTACTGCTTGTGTTTTTGTGGTAAGGCCTTATGTGCTATTAATTTAGCTGTGCAGTAATATAGCCTACTTACTTCTGTTATATCACATGAATCTTTATGAAAAGTCTTAATTGCTGTGTTCATTTGTTTTATCATACTTCTAAATTTTGGAGTTTTATTGACTTTCTGTAATTTGTTTCTTTCATTAATCTTAATATGTCCATCCATCTCTATTAAATCAAGCAACTCTTCTCTTAGATCATTTTCTTCTAAACTGAAGGCACACTCTTTGTTTTCCATTTTCAGTGGGCATTCTACAGAAAGTTCTAGAGCATCTTCCTGTGCCACATTCTCTCCATTTTCATCCTGTGTCATCATTGGTCTTTCATACAGGAACTCACTGGCCTATCACTTGACACCACTGACTTCATCAGAGTTGCCACCATTTCCTGTTCCTTCCCTTGCTATGCAACTCCAACTGAACTTTGTCCTGGTTTCCTGTGGAAGGCTCCAATATATCTTCATATGGCACTTGGTCAGTTGTTTTCTACTCTACTGGTTTCTCCTTAATTTGGAAATCCGTTGTTCTCTCCTGCTGTGATGTTATCACAGTTAGATGATCTACACTAAATCCTTCAGTTTGCAGGTAATCCATTGCCTCGGTTTATATTTCTTTAACTTCTCAATTACTAATCCTCTTTTCCTCTTTGTTTTCTTATTATTTTGCATTGTAAAATTTTGCATATCTGAATGCCTTTGCCTGTATTTCTCTTCAAATATCTTTTGGTGCTGCTGTTTTTACATTGATTAGTTTTGCTTCCTCATTTTCATAAATATTGCACCATATTAAATCTCTTTTTCTTTCCCATGTCCATATTTCTTCTTTAGATGTTTCCTGCTCCTCCTGTTTCTCCTTAGTTGGGGAACCCATTGTTCCATCATCCTGTTTTAGACTTTCTATACTTAATCCTTCACTTGGCAGGTATTCCTTAATGTCAGCTTCTATTTTTTTAACTTCTACTTTACTAATCTTCTCTTTTCTGTTTCCTCTGTGATCTTATAGTTGTATTGTGAAAGTTTCCATGTTTCCGTATCTGGATGCCTTTGCCTGCATTTCTCTTCAAATATTTTTAGGGCTGTTTTTTTTTTTTTTTTTGTATTGATTAATTTGGCTTTCTCCTTTGCATAAATATTGCACCACATCATATCTCTCTTTCCCATGTCCATGTTCCTTTTTTATACCCTTCAAAATATCTAAATGTTGTACTCTATATTTTTGCATGTCCTCGGTTGCTTCTTTTTCCAAATGGCCTAGGGTTTCTTGGGCTATGTGTTTTTCATAAATCTGATGTATTAATGAACACAGAGTTTTATTTGAAGTTTCTGACAGTTTTTCTTGTACAAATATTTTTTCTTTTCTCTAATTTCTGTCTTAAACTTTTGTATATCTTCTGTCTGGAAATTCATCATGAGAGACCAGATGGCTTAATTGTTAAGGTCTTCACCTCCCATGCACAAGGTATAAGGTTCAGTCCTGACCTCTGATCAATGCCTATTTGGAGTTTGCATGTTCTCCCTGTGTCTCCTTGGGATTCTCTCATGTCCAAAAAAACATGCTGAGTGTTTCCATCTCAAACCTACCAATGAATGGAGCTGTGGGCAGCAGCACAGACTCTACATGGTGCCCTATAGGGGGAAGAGTTGTACAGACCAACTGCTTTGGGCATCTACTGTGATGCACAGTATCCTCAAGATAGGAGAACATGAATCATAGACTGTGCGCAGTGGCAGGGCTAGCCACTCGATGGTGTAAAATATGGCTCTAGGTGATTTGGTCATGTTGACTAATGTCAAAAATTGGGCATGGGTAGTTACCACTGATGAGTGGGTTGAGGACCCGGCCTGCTCTGACCCATGCCAGGGAACCTTGCTAACGGTGGGAGTGATATATGTATAGTGTGTGCCTGCCATAAAGTTAAGCAGCCATGGGTCAATAAGCTACTGGCTGTCCAGTGTCTTGTTGCCCAGCCTGGCTTACCTGAGATAAATCTGGTGAGTGAAAGCTGGACATAAAACCAACCAACCTGCCAAACCTGAACTGAGAATTGCTACAAAGGATGCATCTTGGAAGTGGATGACATGATGATATGGAGGAGACTGGACATCCTATGTATCCAAGAGGAAGGGCAGTGCAACAAAGCCACTTGGCTTGGGATCCAGACTCTACTACTCAGGTGGGGGCAGGCTAGAAATGGTGTAGGAATTGTGATGAGAGAGAGGCTTCAGAAGGCAGTGAGGTGAGGATATTATCAGAATTAATGACAGACTCTGGCAATCAGGCAGTATTCATAATCTCAGCTTATGCCCTACAGCAGGGTTGTGACAAAGAGCAAAAGAGTGCATTCAGACAGCAGTTGCAGGAACTACTAGATAAAGCAGGACAGCATGAATTGGTGTTGATAATGAGTGACTTGAATGCACATATCAGGACAGACAGAACATGATATGAGGACTACCTGGATCCACATGGGTGGAGCAACAGGAATAATGAAGAAGAAGCCATTCTAGACTTCTATCTGGCAATTGGCTTGATAGTAGCCAATGCATGGTTCAGAAAGAGAGACAGTCATAAGATCACATACAAGAGTAGCCAACATGCAACTCAGATAGGCTTCCTCATAAGGAAAATGCACTGGGGTAAAATCCATGATTGCAAAGTCATCCGCAGTGAAACAGTCAGCCCACAGCATAGACCACTAGTTGCCACAATCAGCTGCAAGCAGTGGTCAGAGAAGGCTCTAAGGTCAACAGAGACCAGACTGAAGACCTGGAAGGACTGGAGAGAAAGTACAGCAGTTCAAGGAATTACTCAGGGGTCTAGCACCTCAAGAAGAGGAGAAAATAGGTGGATTTGAAGAAGAGTGGCACTACCTAAAAACAGCATGTGTTAGGACTACAGAAAAGATATGTGGCCGAGCCAGCTTTGGAAATAAGGTACATAAGGAAAGCTGGTGGTGGAATGCAGAAGTCCAGAAAATCATCAAAAGAAAGAAGGAGTGTAGGAAGAAGTGGGATATAGAAAAATCTGACCAGGCTAGGAAGGACTACTGGTTGGCTAACAAAGAAGTTAAGAAAGAAGTTGCAATAGCAAATAATAGGTCATCGGAGGCACTGCACCAACTTCTTGAAAGTGAATCAGTAAGGGGCACAAAGTAACAGGTTGGTAGGCAAAGACAGAAAGATAAAGAAGATAGTTGGACACCCTTCCCTTCATAAGGGATGCCAGCAACAACCTGCTCACCAGTCCACAGGACATCAAAGACAAATGGAAGGAGCATTTCCAGCAGCTTCTGAAGGAAAAAAAAAAACACAGAAGCAGCCCCAGAAACAGCCTACAGTGAGAGAAGAAGAGGAGCCCACCTTAGAAGAAGTAAGAACAGCACTAAGGAAGATGAAGTCAGGGAAAGCAGCAGGCTCAAATGAGGTGACAGCAGATATGATAAAGATGGTGGGTGAGATAGGGGAGAAATGGCTCCTGAGGGTACTAATAGTGTGGAGAGAAAGGCATATCCCAGATGACTGGAGAATAAGCATACTTGTGTCAGTGTACAAGAACAAAGGGGACATCCACAACTGTGGGCAGTACAGAGGCATCAAACTCCTACCACATTGCATGAATGTTCTGGAGAAGGTGACTGATAAATGGATACATAGAGTAGTAGAATGTAAGATGGGAAATGAGCAGTTTGAATTCAGTTCAGGATGCAGCACAATTGACCTGATGTTTGTACTGAGATAATACTTGCGAAGAAGCTAGAGATGAGAAGAGAGTCCAACTGGACATTCCTAGACTTGAAGAAAGCATATGACAAGGTCCCAAGAAAGCTGATCTGGGCAGTACTGCAGTGGTTTGAAGTCCCAGAAACATTGGTAGATTTAGTGCAGGCTATGTGCAAGAACCCAGTGACTCAAGTATGAAAAGTGTTCGGCTTCACAGAGGGGTTCCCAGTGGGAATGGATGTACACCAAGGTTCAGCTCTGAGCCCACTGCTGTTCATACTGATGGTGGATTACATTAGCAAACATGTTGGAGGGGGCAGATCAACAAAGCTGCTGTATGCAGATGATGTGGTAGTACAGGCAGACTCTGAGCTAGAACTTCAGCAAAGAATAGGAGAATGGAATGGAAATCTGAAGGCATATGGGATGAAACTAAGCACAGATAAGATGGCTGTAATGGCAGCAAATTGGGGAAGTCAGAAGAATATGAGAACAGAGATACAAGAGAAGATAGTGGAACAGGTAAACAGCTTCAAGTATCTGGGGGTGTGGTTGAGGAGAAGGGTAGTCTGAATGAAGAGGTCAAAGCTAGAATCAGGGGGGTTGCAGAGTATCAGGTGTAGTCTATGACAGAAGAATGCCAAAGAAGCTGAAAAGTAAGTTATACAAGACAGTGGTGTGACCAGTACTACTGTATGATACAGAAACCTGGGCAGTAAAGGCAGAACAGTTGAAGAAGCTAGAGGTGATGGAAATGAAGTGCCTGAGAAAGGTGGTAGAATGCACACTGTGGGACAGACGAAGTAATGAGGACATAAGAGCAGAAGCCAAGGTAGCTCCAATTGCAGAAAAGATCAAAGAGAACAGATGACAGTGGTTTGGGGACGTGTAGAAAAGCAGAAGACAATCTGGTGAGAAGGATTTGGGACAGACAGGAAGAAGATAAGAGGAAGTGAGGACGTCAAGCAAAGAGTTGGCTGGATTGTGTGAAAAAAGATCTGCGACAATCAGGCATGAGTGTTGAAGACAGGAATGTGGCACTGAATTGAGTGAGTTGGCGACAGTTAACATGCTACCCTGACCCCCATGTAGATAAAATTGGAAAAGGGGGGATGATGATCTGGGATTCTTGCATAATAGCAGCAATACAATGTTTCTTTCTTCTCCTCAATAGTCGAGTCTGTCGTCTTTATGGCTCTTTTTTGGTCTATCAGTTTTTGTGATTTTTGTGGACTACTACTTCCTTCTAGATGGGGGTCCATCTTCCCCCTGAGCCTGGCCTAATGCATTTTGCAGGAATATTTCTGTGTCTTGAGGATTCAACACTGTCATTTTTTCCAGTCCTGGCACCAATATGCCTACCAAGTCCTTCTTTCTGGCATAGCTGATGACAAAATGTATCTTCCCCTGGTCCAAAGAAGTCCTGACCCTCTGTATTCTGCACTAATCAGGCCACTCCTAGAATTCAATGCCCCCTTTGGCATACATCAAGCAGTTAAAGAGTCTTGAAAAGTTCCTGGCAAAAATGGTAATGGGACTAAATGACTTGACCTATCAAGACAGGCTGTAAGCCTTGTCCTGGTATTTGGTGTTCTATGACTCATTAGTGGTGATCTGTGCCTTACCTTCCAGGTCATTAGGGCTCTGACTGCCCAAGACCTGCTATTTCTACACAAATGAAACAACTCTGTCAGTGCTAAACCAGAGATCTGAACCTGTTTCAGCAAATAACATGGTGGAGAAACAGACTTGTCATGTGACTACCCCTTCCCTAGAGCAAATTTCCTCTTCATATGAAGCAATGTGACACACTATCTTCCTTTACTAAGAAATTAGGTAATTGCTTGTGTATTCATGCATTCACACAAGGTATGACTGCCCTATCAGTCTTTGAAAAAGGAGGTAAGGTCTAATGGTGGATACTGCCAATTCATAAATGACTATGTGGCCCATTTACCTTGTACATTCTATGATTTTATAATGCTGATTAATTTGTTATCCTTACCTATTATATAAGTAGAGCAGAGTAAGACTTGCAAGATAGCCTTTAATAACAGGATTCCCACAGGTTCTAGCTGGACTTTAGGGTGGAGCCAGCTATATCCTGGTCACAGATTACCCACCTGTAGGCTTGTATTTCTTGGTCAGTATGGTGCATATTCATATCTATAACCTAACAAACAGTAAAAACTGACAATGTCACTTAAACTATTATTTAGCACTATCCCATGTCCTCCTTATGTAATGTGGTACTTGTGCATTGCACACTTATATGGCATGCGTGTTCACGAACATGGCAGGTGTAAATATACCTAGGATGTTTTAGCATCACATAAACTTATTTTGGTAATACCTAAATGTTGGTCACAGTAGCAACAGACCATACATTTTAGGGTTATAAAGTTTGTGCATATCATAATTTTTGCTATGGCACAAGAAAACCTTCCATTAAAGACTGTTAAGTCCACAAGGTTATGGTGCAGTTTATGGGTTGTGCCCAGGGATGCTCGTAAATACAAACTGATACTGGTACCTTCCTGCTCCAATAACTATTTGTTGTTATCTTAATTAAGGGGAATAAAGTTATGCTTTGTTGATTTGTGTGTGTTTATAAATCAGACCTGAATGTTAAAGTTGAAATTCAGTGACTTTGAAATGATATTTTTGGAGGCTTTTTGGACTAAGCGCCACTCAGGAAGAGGATCATTCCATGGCAATAACATGGCCACAATGTTGCTAATGATTCACTGGAGAAGGAAATGTTTTTAAAAGTCATCCATTAATTCCTCCACTTCCATGATGAAAGGGGTCTTACAAGATACTAAGATTCAATGAATCCAGCGATGTCACTCATTTCGAAGTTATACTGAATAGCTTAACAATTAGAGAACCAGCAATCTGTTCAAATGGGACAGAAGGCCATCAATATCACTTGTCCACTATTGATAGAAGAAATGTTGTGGATCAAATGTATGGGACTGAAAAGCGATGATTTAGAGAACTGAGCTCATAGAAATAACTTGCAATTAATCAGTCTCCCTGAAGGGAAAGATGGTCTGGAAATGGTGTTATCTCCATATTCTTAAAAACATCACCTCCATACTTATTAGACAAGGTAATAACCTGGAATGCCTGCACTCTCAACTTACTATTAACAACACCCCTTGTCATATCATAGCCGACTGTAGAATCCCCTCTATGTCCCTCTCATCAAGTGAAAAGCAGTCTGTTTGCAGATCCAGTCTTAGTTGCTCCTGACTCTGATAAGCCTTTTATTGTCTGCACCTATACATAAAATAAGGTGTAGGTGCTATACTTTCTCAGGAAGAAGATAAGGAGAACTACCTGGTCTGCTACCTGAGCAGAAAATTAAGCAAGTCAGATTCATGATACTTTGCCATAAAATGATTGTACTTTTGTCATTAAATGGGTACTCACCTCATTATAATGCTACTTGTTTGGTTATAGCTTTACATTAGTCACTGGTCATGCACCCCTACAATAGCTACACAAAAAGTAGCAGGTGGGCTTTAACCTGCAACCTTTCAAATTCATGGTCAGACACAGTCCAGGCCATATGAATTCTAATGCAGATGGGTTGTAGGATAGTATAGAACTGGGCGGATCTATGCTGGGAGGGAGTTAGTGTGGCATAGTATATGTTATGGCTGTAAAAATGATATTTATTTTAATGACAACTGCTGCTTTGCTATGAAAATAATGTTTGATGTGTCAGTGTCCCCTTTGTTATATATCAGGCAGTTACAGAGTCTTGAAAGTTGCTGTGTACGCAAGACACAATACTGCAAAGCATACAACACTGGAGAGCATGTAGCAGCAGAGACAGTTTTGAAACTCCTGTAAATATGTAATTAAATGGAAGAACTTAAAAGCAATGAAGCTGGGATATTTGCATCTCAGTGAGAGGAAGTTGTATGTGGCCACAAGAAGTTACATTTATGGAGGTTAGTAGTCAGAAAGTTGACTTAAAGAAACCTTTAACCAATAGGGTGATACCAGTGGATTTACTCAGATGGACACCAGAACAAAGAAACACTAGAAACCTTATGGTGGATGTGCCTGTGTTCAGGGAGGAACCGGGATGCAAGCCTGGGACACAAGAACTGTGAGGCATTGCTTTTGTTTAACTGACCTTTCCTGTTGCAGAATTAAGGTTCTTTTCTTTTAATCTTTATATGTCATTGGACTCAAAGCACACTGAAATAAAAGTACTGTCCCCAGCCTGTGTTACATTTTTACAGCTTGCGCACACACACACACACACACACACACACACACACACACACACACACACACACACACACACACATTCTCGGAATCTCAGGCACACAAAAATACAAGTAATGTTTTACATACTGTTGTCTTATTTTTTAATGGTTCAGATCTGGTCTGGTTACCATGAGACAGACAAGTAGACAGACTTCAACAACAGTAGAGTACGCTATTATGATAAAGTGCACGTTATTCTGCCATACTGCAGCCTTTGTACTGCTTGCTATCCAAGTTGTAAAAAGTTATAAGATTACTGTTTTACTACTTTCTAACCTCTGCCTTTAGCTTTTCTTTTTGACTTAAGTTCTGATTTTCTAATTCTATGAAGAGTGTGTTGGTTGCTTGCAGTTTTCCACTCCAGTTCTGTTTATTTTTTTTCCAAAGTCATAGTTAGTTAGCAGAAAACAAACGGTGGATGGAAGAAAAGATTTTAGTCAATGCAGATACATTTGGTGCCAGAAGTAGGACACTTGTCTCTTTCTCTCTCTGTACAATACTTTCTTTCTTTACAATGCTGAGTAACTGGTCTAATTGTCTATCTTTGAGCCCATGTTTAAATATTAGTTAAATACATGTATGTCTTCAGTAGAGTTGAGTCGGTGAAGTGACCCTGCATTCTCAGCCAGTCTGAAGCAAAGTTTCATGGAGTTAGGATCAGTATCCACTGTCTCTCAATCATTCATCCGTGACAATTTGTTTACTGTTTGTGTCTGATTACTACATTTAACTGCATGAAATGCAAAATCTTTCTGTAGTTATCTGCTGAGACACTTCATTAATTATCACCTATGTTTACCTATGATAACAGAACTAAGGATTTTTATATCACATTATAATTAGATCATTTTTCAGGGCTTACATGTTTCAAACATTTCATAATACTATCATAATACTTACAGCACATACTTGTAATGTAGCTTCTGCTGTAGCAGGTGTGGCACTGGTAGGGGCTGTGGTTGCACTATTGATGGTCCTAAGTTCCTTTCCTCTTCTCGCAGTGCTGAAGAGTCTTCGAAGCCAAATTTTGTATTTATCAGTGACCTTTTCAAAAAAGGAAAACAAGTCAGGCAGTGTTCTAAATTGGTATGTCAACTTGTTTACTGAAATGACATTTTTCAAAATGTAACTGTACTGACTGTATTAGAAGGTATGAGATGCACCTTTATTTGCAAGTATTTTGTTTGAATAAAATCAAATAAAATCACATCCTTGTGTGATTACAAGTAAAGTGATTACTATGATGAGAAATGTGTCTGTGCTATACAGACCTTAAATGTCTAAATATTTGATTTAATTGCATTAGTTTTCAAGAACAGAGATCCACATTTGGCTTACTATTCTACATTTACAGTAAGTCCTAGCCTAGATAACTAGCCAACAATGAACCTATATATTAACCTCGAAAAAGGGCATAGCAAAATAAATTTAAAATGGGTGGCGAAAGCCAAACACATTCTGGCTAGGCTTATAAATGCCCTAGGGCAGATAGCCTAGTATGAACCTATGAACCTATGAACAAGTCAGTGAATAGCTAACAGCTCAGCACTGTTCCTTGGTGTCTAGTACATTCATTTTCATAAAAGTTTTTTTCTAAATTACATAGGCGCACAGAACTATTTTAAAGAATTACCATCTTAGAACAGTGAACTATTTGAATGCAAACTTAAATCCCTCCAAAAGTATGCCTAAATACAATTCCTGCAAATATGCCTTAAAAACGGCAAAGCACTTGCATATTTTCAAAGTGCAAGCCAATTCTATAAAGTGCAGAAGTCAAGTGACAACCTAAAAGTGTGTACCAGAAATTAAATTTCTACAAATGATTTATATGTTAATAAATTGCTATATATAATTAATTATACCACTAGCATAATATAATAATCAGTTTCCACAATTGTAAAGTTTACTCCTTAAGTGAATTACAGCCTTCAGAAGACTGTCAAAGTAGAAAGCATGACTGCATAATTAGAGATATAAAGGACTGCTCTCATTTCTCAAATCCCAGCCAAATTCTTATCTTCTACTAATGGTTTTGTTCATTAGTTGTACAATGCACTTGCTATAGCCATGTCATAGATGCAAGTTGATTTACTATAATGGTGAATTATAATAACAGAGATCTTAGACTCCACATGGGGTTTATGGCTGTAGGTGAGCGCATTGCCAGCTAAAATTATTTATATTATAGTTTCTGGTGCCACTGAGATTTAGCAGGCAAGAGCAGCAGCAGGTTTCACCCTAAACTGTTAAAATCGTTCAGTTTTATAAGTGCTGATAAATCCTGCTATATGCTACTCCTTGGTTATACACTGGCTTTGCACAGATGTCAAGGAGTCCAGAGACATGATGACTACCGAAACAACTGATCTCTGAAGTTGTCCCATCTACCACCAGCCCATCAGCGATGAGGAATCATGAAAGGCTGGCTCAAGTGTTAGCTATCTGGCAGAAGAGGCAATCGTAGAAGTCCACAAAAACTTCAAAATAAACTGAGTGGATTTGGGCAGTCAGCATATGAAATGGCATTAAAAATGTACATGGTAGTCTTGTTTATATGTTCATATTTTTACTGATAGACTTTACAATCAAGATGTTTTTAGCATTAACAATTCTGTGCATTCTGGAAAGAATTGTGAACTGGATGAAAAAGGTGGACTGTTCAGAGCAGAAGTAAGTTGAGACACTTTACTGCTGTTACCAGTGTTAAAAGCCCATTCATGAATGAGGAAGATGAATGCATGAAGGGAAGCTAGCAGCTGAATGAAGAGGGAAAAGAACTGGCCCTGTTGTTCAGCAAAACAGAGGTAAAAGACAGGGCAACAAAATATCTGTTAGGTGACCAAAGTTCTTAACACATAAAAGTGATGAAATTGATTAGTCAGCACATCCTTTTCCCTTTTAACTCTTTCACTGCTACAATGCCTTTTTGCTATATATCTTCCATTTAACACCAACAGTTCCTTATGATGCCATGAGATGACTTCTTTAAATGAGTGACTTTTCACTTAATGACAAGCAGCATGTGAGAAATGAAAAGACACTGATATTATTTGTCTAAGATTCCCTGCACTGGAGATTTTAACCACTGCTTGCAAGCTGACAGAAGTATTTTAATGTTAACATTTGTATTTTCTGAGTGGGCTATGTTGTTGGGAAGCATAGTCTGCAGTATTTTGGTGGAATACAGAAAAAATATGTCATGCTTGCCAGTCTGTAGTGCAATGCACAATAGTGCAAGTTGTTACTCATTATGAAGCTACATTACGTAGTTTAATTAGCATTGCCAAACCATGTTACATGGTATGAAATTAAACTTCAGGTTATGCATGAGGCTGCCAGTGATATATTCATTGTACATTGTACAGTTTGGGAGGTTTTAAATGTTTCTATTGTAAATTATGCATGGCCATGTTTACGGCATACCTGTAAAGGTTGTGTGGAATCTGTGTAACCACAGGTTTCACCAACAAACACCACAGTGTGTCAGTTTCAAGTTAAATGGGAGGTACACGCATTGTAGGCAGGTGATATAAATATTTCAGGCATGAGCAATCATGACCTTTTAGTGTTCCAATAAACCTAAACAGTCATCCATCCCCATTATAAATGTCCAAGTTATTAAAAATGCCTAAACTAGTGTTTATTTTAATGTACTTTCATAGTCTGTTGCAGGCATTATCTACTCTTTCTGAGTGATATCATTTTTTTTTTTTGGTTTGGGTTAGATTTTTGGGGTTAGTTCCAGTGTTTTAGGTTTAGGGTGAGAAATTTATGATTATACTTTTAGGATTAGAGTTAGGGACAGGTTTTAGTTTTCAGATTATGGATGGAGTTTTAAGGTTATGGTCAGGTATGAAGGTTAGAGATGGAACTGTAGAGTTAGGTTTTAGAAAGAAGGTTTAGAGGTAGGTTTAGGGATGAGTTTTAGGGTGAGGGACAAAGCATTAGAACTAGTTATAGGTTATAGGATTGACTAGGGTTTCAGTGTTATGGATTGGGTTTTACAGCTAGAGATGGAGTCTCAGAATTAAGATTAAGGGAAGGATTTTAGGTGTCTACTTTATATAATCGAAGTGACTAAAGAGCAAATGCTCTTTAGTCAAGATGTAAACGCCGAGACCTGAAAACAGTGAAGTCACAGAACAGAGATTGTTTTCTCAGGGAAAAAAATTGCTGGCCGTTTTTGGGACTTTGCTGTTTTCCCCACTGTGGTGCGATCTCCCTACTTTATTTTGTTTCTGTAAGTTTTTTTTTTTTTTTTTTGGAACAGTGATTTTTTTTTTCCCCTGGGGAAAAAATCGCTGTTCCAACACTTCGCTGTATTCCGGTTTCAGCATTTACTTGTCGACTAAAGAGCATTCGCTCTTTAGTCACTTTAATTATTTAAAGCAGACCCGGATTTTAGGATTAAGGACAGTGCCTCAGGATTAGGATTGTGGGTGGAGTTTTACGGTTAGGGATAAAGATGAAGTATTAGGGATGGAGGTTTAGTGTTTGGGTTTCTACGTTGAGACGGCATCAGTTGTTTAAAGAGATCAGGTACAACCTGTGATTACAATTCAGGAAGTAAAATGCAGAAGTGATTTATAGTCATAAGGCTTCAAGCATCAAACATATGGGAGTTATAGTAGTATGATAAGTATCTATATTCATGCTGTTATATGAGGTAATGGGGAATATAATACATACATTTCACATGGGAAGAGTGTAATGAACTCACTTCAGTAAAAGGACAGCTGTATAAAAATGGTTTAGTAGGCAAGAGGAGGAAATCTGGAGTATTTGCATATTTTATATAGAACAGAATGTGATTACAAAAGACAAGCTGCAAAAGAATCTCATTGTTAGTTTCACAAGCAGGGGATACAAAAGTTATAATTTGATTTGAATGAAATAAATGTTTTAGACTTTGGATTTAAGATTATATTTTCCTCTCTTTTTTGAGATTTGCTAACATCAGATGGGCCTGAAACTATTAGAAAATAGAGTCTAATTTTATTACCTAAAGCTGATGTTATATATTAATGTTTGAAGATACTTAGATTTTCTAAACTCATGAGTGCAACATAATTTAATTTAAAAACACATTACTTTCATACTTTACTTGAGCAACTTGAAATCAAGATTTTTGGAATCTTCCATATACAAGTTAGTGGTGATTTTCAGGTTAGGTAGCAAAAATGAGTGCCGTTTGTGCGGAATTCTGTGGCATGGTGCTGCTGATTTTATTGTAGAGCCTGCTGTTATACAGCATTTTTGGCCCTGCATTAGATATTAAGGTTAGGAACTATAGGCTAACCAGATGAAGCTGTTTTTTAATGGCTATTAGATATCTGCCTGAATGTTAAAACAAGACCTTTCCCCAGAGGAGATTGTTTCAACTGGTATGGCTGCTAACCAATGCGTTCCATATATTTTGTGAATGTTCAAAGTCAGCCTCTCTCTGACTAAAGGTGGTAAAGTTAGTACATATATTATAGCTTGTTTCTTTTCCACTAATTCCCAAAATATGGATTCTCTGAGACATTTCATCCCTGTCTGGTTTATCTAGCTACCAGAAACTGTGGTTAGTGCAACTTTCAGTCATTAGCAGACTATACATTGCATCAGACTAGAAGACACTGCGCCATAAATCTGTGGATAAGCTTAGTAAACTTATGAAACTCTTTAATTTTTCCTGTAGATCTGCTAGTTCTCTCCTCTCCTGCACTTTTACTAGCTTATTACTCTAGCACTTTACCAGACTCCTTGTAGTAATTATTGTAGCACACAAATGTGCTACCAGCACTAAATGTTCTACAAGGAAACAGCTCCAGTACTTATTATTAATGCCCACCCCTCCAGGCATGTCTTAAAGTCATTTCCCTGTGCTTTATCCTATTAATCTGTTGAACTTGGGCATCCTGAGGCAGTGTAGTAACTGCCTCATGTACACCGACAACCCTCTCCTCTTACCTCCCAACATTCAGACTTGCGAGAGATGCACTTATATATCCAAATTGGAAGCCATGCACTCTCCAGCCAAGACTGGAATAGAAGGTCAAGAGAAGAAGGTCAACACTTGCACCACACCACATGGAACACATCCAGAACACACACCTGCACTGCCTTCACATAAAAACATAAATCACACACCCACCTTCATGGAGGCTCTCAATAAAAATCTATTCAAACAGCAGAGACCTCCAAGGCAGAAATGCACTTGACCACCACAACACTAATCACGAGACATGTAACTCTCCTAAACAGTGTGCCACTCAACCAAAGCCCCTAAGGCAAAACAGCATGCCCAACACACACTAGTCATAGGTGACTCGATAGTGAGGCACACTGAAATCCCACTCACTAGGTTGAATAAGGAAAAAGTAACAGTCATCTGCCAGAATCCACCACATAATGCATGCACTCAGCCCTAAGCAGCATCCTACCATCACCCAGAATGATACCACAGTACAAGCAGAAAATGATTGATTTCAACAATTGGCTAAGTTTCTGGTGTCGTTCTAATGGGATCCATTATCTGTCTACCTGGGATGACATGATTGACAGACCTTAATGCTTTGCCAGAGATGACCTGCATCTGTTATCCCTGGGCTTCCGGATACTGGCCAAGGCTCTTGCCACCCCTATAGTGCCTTTTTTAGGCAGTGTTTCAAAGACCAAACTACCACCATAACAGCTGCAAACAAATTCAATCTGTGGGTCATGCTGCTCAAGGCTAGAAGACTAAGTCTCAAAATGCCCTCACTCAAAGCACTCCTTAAAATGGAGAACATAGACATTTGTGCTGTAACAGAGGGGCTATATTAGAACATCGAAGTATAACTCCATCGAATGTTCTAATATTGAACCATTTCACTCGAAACACCATAACACTGAACACTCAGAACACCAAATTTTTTCCCAGGTAAAAAGTTTGCTGTTCCAACAAACATACACACAACACAAGCACACCAAAATACATAATCCATACACATACACTTCACAAAACCCTACACTAAACCAAACATGCACTACTAGCTATCCACTTACCTTAATCCAACCCTAACCCTAAGGTCCGTAACTACCGCACACTCACCTTACCCGCTCCCTCACCCTAAAGTCCCTATTGCACACTCACCTTACCCGCTCCCTAACCCTAAAGTCCCTATCACACACTCACTTTATCCACTCCCTAACCCTAAGGTCCCTATTGCACACTCACCTTCATTCTCACACTTACCTTAACCCTGTCCATAACCTTCGCTTCACAGTCGAGGAAATATCGAAGCTGCAGAAATGGCCCACCGGATACTTTCCCTAGGAAAGTATTCGATATTCTGCAGCTTTGCTATTTTCATCATTCGATGCGAAGGGTTCAATATTAGAACATTCGAACTAGTAATGCTTCGATGTTCTAATATAGACCCGTAACAGAGACCTGGTTCAAGGCAGCAGGAAGCACCCCTGCACTATCAGGCTATAACTTATTCCACACCTTTCGGTTCCAGAACTTGGACCAAAGCTCCAAATGCTATGGTGTTTCCATATTCATAAAGATGTGCACACCTCCAGACTGGTAGCCCAACATAATGCATCTGAGATACTACAGGTGCAGCTAACATTGGGTAAGACAGAGATTCAGGTCGTACCCTACTATAGGTCTGCAACCATGTCCCAAGACTTACAGTCCATGTTCTTAAGCACCCTGGAGAATATTAGGGTCCAACCTAACACTGGGTGACTTCAACTTCCCCACCATTAACTGGGAAAACTACTCATGTACCAATACACTTGCCCAACGTTTCCTGGAATTTATTAATTCCAATGCCCTGGATCACCTCATTCTTACTCCCACTAGAGGTAGCAATATCCTTGGCCTGGTCATTACTAACATGGGCGACCATTGCTCTACACCAATAGTCAACTCCTCCCTGGTTATATCCGACCACAAACTAATCACCTTGGAAATCCACATCCCTCCCACCCACCCCCCTTGCAAAGGTAACCACCATGAAAAACTTCTCCAAAACTAACTTTGGGCTCCTAAAAACAAAGGTGGCTAACTTCCCAGCACCCATGCAAATGAAGAATAGTTGCATGACCGCCAAATCATACACCAATGCACTGTATGAACATGTACACAAATGCATGGAACTCGCCATACCCAATAGAACCAAGATGCTCTCCTTCAAAAAAAAGGAAGCCAATCTGGTGGTCGCCTGCCATAAACAAACTTTACAACAGAGGGAGGAAACTGATGTGGAATAAGGTGAAGATACAAGACTGGAAAAACTCCTTTATCAGCATCAACAAAAAGTTGAGATCCCTCATCAAATCCTCTAAAGCTAGCTATGAAAACAGAATAGCAGCAAATAGTAACGATCACCATAAGGCCTTCTATAGTTATGTAAAGAATCTCCATGGCAATACTCAGATTTGCTATGAGCTATTGCACAATGGTACCTCTTATACCGAGCCAACAGATATTGCCAATATGCTGGCCAACAGATTCAGTACCAACTTTACCCCTCTCTCCTCCCAAAGTACCTATCACATTAACAGGAGATTGCCAGGCACCCAGTATTACTCTGCTGCACAGGTTGAAACAGCACTGTCCAAGGCCAGGAATACAGCTTCTATGGGACCTGACAATATCCCTGGCTGTGTTCTACATGAACTACAGAGTGAACTGGCACCACACCTGTGTGCCCTGTTCAGTCACTGCCTCATCTCAGGCTTTGTCCCTACCGAATGGCACACTGCTACAGTCATCCCTCTCCACAAAGGAGGCGTGACTACAGACCCTGGGAACGATCACCCCATTAGCCTGACGAGTCTGATATGCAAAGCTATGGAATGCATCATCATGGACCTAATAAACAAGGATATTGAGAATCTCCAAACTCTGGATCCCACACAGTTTGGTTTTGTGAATGGTAGATCATGCCTGCTCAACTTGGATGACTTCTTTGAGTCAGTCACCAGAGCTGTGGATGAAGGCAAGGTGGTTCATACAGCCTACCTTGATCTGGCCAAGGCCTTTGATACCATTTCCCACTCAGGAATCATAGAAAAACTCAGTATGCTAGGTATCAAACCCTAACTGGCTCACAGGTCCTCTCCTGTTTGGTATCTACTTTTCTGAAGTCCAGGCCAACACAAAGGGACTCTGACTGACAACGTTCGCAGACAATTGTAAGTTGGGAGCTATTATTAACTCCCCAAGTGATGTTGACATCCTACAGAAAGGCCTCACTGAGACCAACGACTGGTGTCAGAACAATGGCTTTAACCTCAATGCCAAAAAATGTGTCATCATCCACATGAGACTGCCTATGCTATGGAACAGACTTCCCATACATGTCAAACAGAGCACCTCACTGGCCCTCTTCAAGAGAAATCTTGATGAGTGGATGGAAAATAGAAAATTCACCCCGGGGATCACTCCAGTGGCTCTACTCGACAGAGTCACTTGTAACTAAGGTCGGGTGGCATGATGCCAGGGTAATCCTATGGGCTAGGCTTGTAAAGGTTCCAGGGCCATTGGCCTAGTACACACCTATGAACCTATGAAAAAATGCTCCTAAACAAAAACATTTTAAACAGCTTTTCATCTGAACCAAAAACAGCTCAAGTGCTCATCAGTGGGTCACCTCCCATCTATGTTGAAGCAACTAGAGCTATACATGATGTTCTAAATCCAACAGTATCATAACCCACTTGCCTGATATGTAGGCAACAAGCTTCCCTGGTGTAGATCCTCTTGTTGATAGGCAGAAGTAACAATTCAGACAACTACCAGTAGAATTACAATAACTGTGCTAATAGAACTTCATTTTATTAGCTCTTTTGCTCTTCAGTATAAACATAATTCTGGTAATTAGTTTGCTGTGTTAACTAGTGACTTGCAAATTGTTTAGTAATGTTTGCTATTTAGTAATAGCAGTAAGAAACATTTTACTGTTTCCATTTGAATACTCGCCTGCTTTATCTATATGCAGCATTTACAGTATATGACTCTTTTGTTCTTTGTTGACAATAAAAACATTAAGGGAGAGAAGAGGTTTCTAGATTAGGAGCAACCATTTTCTTAAAAGACTAGTTAGACATTTTTAAAATAAAGGTTCACCCAGAAACTGAACAAAATTTATTATGCTTTTCTTATCATATCTTGATATCCTGCCTTGCATGAAGTCATCAGAATTGCCGTAAGTACTTGATATTGCAGTTTAATTTGTTATACTCCAAAATTGTAGTACTGGAACGTCCATACTAATTTAAATTTGTTTTTCAGTTAATTCCCTATGTTTCTACAGTGCAGCTCAGGTACCAATAGCTCGAACATCTGAAACATTTCTAGAGCTCCAGAAAACTATTCTCATAAATCTTCAAGCTGATAAAGATTTTAAAATAAAGATTAAATGCTGTTAAAAACATCAACATAACTTTACAAGATAAGAAATTCCCATATAACTTACTTTACTTAAGATGCTGTTTAATCTGATAGAATTAATACAGAAGTTTAACAGTACCTAAATGTTAATAGTTATGATTTACTTCAAAGATCTTATGCTGGAGATTAACATGTAAAAAAGGAAGGCCGCTATTTAAGTTTAGTGAATGCAAAGATGGCAATGGCTCTGCTAGTATACTGGAAGACTATTAATTTGTTAGGCCAATTATAATAAATTCTAGAATTTATCATTTTGAATTGCTTTGAGCTGAAGGCTGACTTCATCTCTGTATCACACACACACACACACACACACACACACACACACACACACACACACACACACACACACACACACACACACTGTATATATGGGTTACCTACCCTGTTTCTGAAAAGGCTTTTCGTTGAATTAGGGAAAACCAGTACAGATGATCAAAACATTGTCTGATCAAACTGTTCCAGCTTTTCCTGAGTGAGACTGCTGTACAGCTGGGAGTAGGAAATATGTTCATTTCCCTATTACAATGCAATCTCAAAGTTGGTGTGTGTGTGTATGTATATATATATATATATATATATATATATATATATATATATATATATATATATTTATATTTCACAGGGGTTATGGGGGAAAAGAACCATATGGCAGGGTGCAGGACTCTCTACTCACAGAAAAAGTTGTCTTTTTTGTTTTTGTTTATTGATCTTTTGAAGATCAATATTTTAGCTCAGTGTTTTGTGGTCAGTGTAATGACATCTTGCTGAAGCGTCATATATGTGTATGTATATATACATATATATATATATATATATATATATATATATATATAGATATATATATATATATTTATGTGCGTGCAATTTTTTGTTCGTTATTCAGCATTGCCTCAAATTAGACAAAACCTTGAAGATTGACTGAATTGTTAGGAAATGTAAGAGGACATTGTTGTCATAAAAATCTTAACTTTCTTAGCTGGGATTTATTTATGATGGAACCAACATTTAATGGGAAAAGTACAGCAGCAGACAATGTGATATGGCTTAATTTCATGAGTCTATGAGAAATAAAACAGACTTAGAAAAATAACAATGGTTAAAGAATATTGAGGGTCACTTCTAAATTCTTTGCTAAGTCTAGAGTAAATCAGATATTTCTAAATTGTAGGGAAAGAAAATCAATGCTTATGGTTCACCTGTTCTTACTTGCTTAGTTTTATACAATTTAATTTCAAAATTATTATCCTTGAAGTCGTTCCTCCAACCATTTTAATCTTGTTTATGACTTTGGACCTTCTGCCCATCTCCATATCTTCATAACACTCAATAAAAAACATTTGTTAAAGAACTGTCTTCTTTGCTAAACCACTCCATGAATAAATATACAGAAATAAATTATGTAGGTCTTAAAATGCACAACAGTTTAAGATTAACATATTTAATTAAGTGTTTATTAGATTTGCTAATTCCATATCTGATGAGTCGAGCAGACTTATGAAATAGATTTTATATCTCTAAGAGTAACTGAAACATTACCTAAATAGTTGTAAACTGACAGGTAAGACGATAGTTAGTCTGCTTAGAACTTGTCAATCAGACTAGGAACCGAGGTTTCCAAGAAGATGAGGGGGGCACATTTTTTTTCTAATAGTCTGTGGAATTTCAAAATTAGTTTAATATTTATGGCTGACACCATAGATGATTTTTTAAAAAAAAATATACTTGTAGCATGATAATTAAAGAACATCATAAATACTCAGAATGTTAGCTCTTGCCGCAGGATAAATGTATTTAGACTGTATAATGCTATAACATAGATTGTCAGTTTAAAATTCATGCCATTAGAAACACAGACTCTACAGTGGTGAAAAAAGTAAGTTTGTTTATATAAAGTGAGCAAAGTAGGCATATTTTTTCAATACATATTGGTAATAATATCAGTAAACTTAATTTTAAAGATTTTAAAATCTTAATTAATTCCATATTTAATAAAAAGAGAGGAACTGAAGTTGTATGGTGCAAATCAGTAATTGTATCCTAGGTTGTCTTTTCTTATGGTGACAATATTGATGAGTTTTCTTAGTTGATTATGGGATACCAAAAAGTGTATTACATTAGCCAACATGCATTGGATACTAGATGTAGGAGTAAGATTTGAAAAAAAAAAAAAACAGTTTAGAGATATTATTAAATAACATTAAAAGTAGTTTAAGTCTAGGGCAGTCTTTAACTGTATTACAAGTAAGGAGGATACTAGTGCAATAAAAAACTGAGTAATATCATCTTCTGCAAAGGCCAGTAAGAATTGAACTGATACACCAAAACTAAGAGATATAATGCACTCTACAAAACCAGACGTCCTTCACTTTATCTATACTCCTATGTGTTTGGTACTGAAACAAGACTTGATAGAATTTGTATAACTAGATATTTAATCTCCAAACTGGAAACTGTCAAAAGTATTATCTTTCATTTTGTCTGTTCACAATGCCATGGGTTTTTAAGTTGGTTCTATATCTGAGAAAGCTGTTTTTATAAACAGAACTAATTTGTACTAATTTGTACAGGATTAAATTAAAAATTCCAAAAATGGTTAGTGGAACAAGCAAACAAAAGAATGCTTTGATTTTAAGTATAATAGGGAAGTTAATATTCAACATTAAGAAACTCAGTGAAGGCATACTTGTATGGCAAAATGGCTATTTGGTGCTGGAACAAAAATAAAGGAATAGGATAAACAAAATATACAAAAAGGTTATGTTTATGAAAGATATGAAAGAAAGAAGCAAAAAGTATCAAGAACTGCTCAAACATGCCCTAGGATTCAGAGAGGCTTAAAGTGAGTGAATGAGAAGCATTAGCAAAGCTATGTACTTACTTGTGATAAGCCTTTGCAATTTTTAGACTGTCCTACTTTTGAGGTTACCTACTGACTGGGGACTCAGCACAGAAGCCAGGCTTGCTGGTCAAGTTACATTCTGATGTAGCAGCCCAGGGGAGTAGATAATGTTATTTTGCCACAGTATAGGAAAATTATAGAAACATATTAGAGAATTTAGATAATACAAACGAGTACTAATATATGGAAAAATAAATATATAAAAGAAATTGAGAAAAAAAGAAGGTATTTCTGTATAGGCATAGATATTATTTAAAAAAGGAGAAAGAAGGAGGTATTTGCATATTTGAGTAAAATAGTAAGGGAGGATATTAGTGTAATAACAGTAATGAAAAGTGTAAAAGGATAACTAAAAAGTGCATGAGCAAATTTTGAGTAATGTAGTACAGCATGTTTAAAAATGACAGAATGGAAAGTAAACAATTTCCAGAGTGAGTTAAGGAAGGATTTGAAAAAAGAAATTACTATTAGTGAATTGGATCAAGTACTTAATAAAGTTAATTTCAATTCACTGTCTGGCCCACATGTATAGGGTTTAAAATGTACAAGAAATTAATGCATTGGAAATAGGATATGTTGTAAATGAGCTGAATGAGTGGTTGGAGGAAGGTTTTGTTTATAAAGAGTCATGTTGAGGGATATTCAAATGTATATATGGAAGAAAGCTGAGAAGAATAAAATAAAAATTTGCAGACCCATCCTGCTAAAATAAAACAGATTATACATTTTATGGAAATAGTACAGAACAGAATGTAAGGAAAGATGAGAAATATATGAAAGAAAGTATATATGGTATAAAATGGAAGGGATGTCAAGAATTGTTATTGGATGTGAGACAAATTGTGGATAATATTATAAATGAAAGGGAGTATGTGAAAATGTTGGTAGGTGATATTAGCAAGGCATATGAATGCATGTAACTTGATGCTTTTTGGGATGCTATGGAATAGTGGAATAGGTGATAGAATTTGGATTGTGTATGTCAACATATCAGAATAATAGAGCTAGAGTGTTAGTGAATGAGTGACTGACTAAAGAAATATACATGAAGTATGTTATAAGACAAGGATTTCCCATGAGTGGAATATTATTTGCATTGGTGATGAATGTGATAGTGAGTGAAGTAGCTTATAAATTGAAAGATGATAGATATGGGATGCGAACGGAGGTTGTGATGCCTCTAGTTCTGACATATGTAGACAATACAGTTGAAATTGTTAAAAACAAAATATGCATGAGGCAAGTGTTGGTTTATCTGAATGGATGCTTAAGGGAAAAAGGAATGACCTTGAATAAAGATAAAAGTAAATTTGGGAGATGTGGTAACTAACTCCACACCTAAATCATCATTTCTTTGCCTACTTTAACTTAATTCAGAGATCTTGCTCAGAACACCTTTTCATAAATCTTTTGCATGCATGCCTCTGGCCTACCTTACTCATATTCTCAAATTTTCATTGTTTGTTTTTCTTATCCATTGTACCCATAATATTGTTTTCCTCTGTAATATTGTAAATTTATCTCTATTCGTATGTATTTGTATGTCTGTTTGGGGCTTTTCCCCTCGGGTCTCCACTGAAAAAGGGTAATTCTTACCCAGCTGGACCATCCTGGTTAACAAATGCAAATAAATAAATAATAATAAATTAGTCATGTCTGTACTTTTCAACGAATTAAGTCTCTTTTTGGAAGAATACAATTTGCAAAAAGTGACCTACTTATGCAATGGGGAGGTTTTAATTAATAAATAAAATAAATATGCCTTTTGTGGAGTACATATAGATTAGTATGCAGCAAAAAAAGGTTTATTTGGTGAATTTAGTTTTAATGGAAAACAGCATATATGTCAAATATTTATATGATCCCAGTAAAATATGAAAAAGAAAATAGTGAAGTTGGTGTTTTCTCTCAAATAGGGTCCAAGATTAAACTCTGTTGAAAGAGTTGTTTTTTGTTTATGAGTGAACATGAAGGCAGAATGGTGTTACTAAATCCAATTGTTTATTCCATGTCTTAAAACTTGTATAGAGTATTAACGTGGGTAAATTAAGAATATGGGAATTTAATAGTGAAAATGTTTGAATGATAAGTACAAAAAAATCTGGCAGATGATCAGAATACAAAAAAGAGAAAACATGTGAATGAAGACATTAAAAATTATTAAGAAAAAAAATGCTAGCAAGAAAAATAAAAATTCATAATACAGAGAAAGACAGAAGGATGTGGTATAATAATGTGATAAAACAATATTAGTATATTAATCTATAGTAAATTGTACTAGAAGTGAATAAAGCTATTAAAGTAAGAAAAAAAAAATACTGGACCAAGATAGCAGTGTCAGAATTTCCTATGGAGACTGGTAATAAATACATTACCAGTAAAGGGGAATATGCCATATAAAAAAGACATTTGAAAGAGCGGGTTTATTTTATGGGGAGGCAAGACAACATCATTTTTTGAAATGTAAAAGGTTTGTGAAACTCTGAAAAAGTTCTAAGAAGAATTTTTTGAGACTATTAATGACATAAACAATATAGATATGAATAGGATTATCTATAAATAGTATAATAATAAGAATAAAGATTATGTGAGAAGGGTAGATAAGAATGTATGTGTTTGCCTGTAAACATATAAATAATGTTTCTCTTATGTTGTGTTAAGAAAAAGGATCCCTACTCATTTCAGTAGGTACCACCTGAGTTACCACCATCTTCAAAAGATGAGACCTCAGTTTGAAGTCTTATCTGAAGGATGACACACTTGTGAGTGCAGCACCCCTGAATACTACACTATAGAGTTAGGAATTTAATTACTTGGAGCAGGAATAGAACCCATATCCTTCTGGTATTCTAGCATCAAAGATGAATGTGTTACTTATTGCTACACTGACACAGCAATGAGGTGTTTCTTAATGTGTACATATCTTTCTATGATTTGTATTTTCTGACCATAGCAATATTTTGTAGATCAGCCAAATGGACTGCAAATGAACTTCAAAAATGATATGGAGGTTACAGAAGTTGAACATATTCTAAATTAATTTAAACGTTATTATGAAAAGTTAAAAAAAAAAACAAGATTTAAAATATCTATAAAACAACTGGAAAGAATAACATGCAAGTTATCTAAAGTAAATACTAAAGAATTAATAAATCCAATCTCTGTAAAAGAAACAAAGAGTTAAGCAAAAGAACTAAAAGTTACAGTGCCAGATGCAGAAAAGAGTAATCCCAGAAATACATAAAAGTTTTCACTGCTGTCTATTCTGTTTCTGAAAAAGATATTTGAATAAATTGTGCATGAAATTTCCATCTCATCACTACGCAGATATGCATTAATATCTCCAGTTTTGAAACAGAGTAAAGATCCATCCTTATGTTCAAGGCTTCATCTCTCTATTAAATAATCACTCTAAGATTGTGTCTGCATTTGCTATTGGGCTAAAATGAACACTTTCCTCATTAATCTAGGAGCAAAATGGTTTTAATCTTACCAGAAAAAGGCAAGACTGCATCATAAGGTTCAGTAAAATAACTGACTATACGAATACAAACAACTTAATATTAGCCATATTAAGTTTATGTGAAGCAAAATATGTTGATTTAGTTAACTGGATATATTTCTTTAAGGTTGTAAAGATTACTAGCCTTCCTGAGCATCTTATAAGTGCATTAATGCATCTATATAAAAACTTTATGTCCTACATTGAAGTAGGAAGATTTGCCTTACAAGTATTTAAAAATTGCAAGTAGTGTGAAACAAACTGCCTCTTAACATTACTCCTCATATTAACCACTGAAATCTTTGCAAATTAATTAGATCAGATCCAGATTTAGTCAGCTTTAAAATAAATACCAACTATCATTCTAAATTACAAATATTTGCAGATGACATGTTTTATAGCACAATGGAGAAATGGCGCACTTAGAATCTAATCAAAATAAAACCAACATCACAGTGTTTTATCAAAATATTAATTAAAACTTGGGAATACATATGAGTAGAACTGGGATACTATAAGTGTCCTATACAGAGGAATAACCCTCACAAAGGAGATTCAATAAATCATCAAAATAAACTATAAAAACACTCTAGGGGATCCATATTATTAATTAAAATTTAAATAAAGTGTACTTCTCCTTTGACAATAGATTTTCTTTTGTAACCCAATAAATCTAGGGTAGTAGTAAATCATCACTTTGTATCATGGCAGCAGGGAGGTGTAGATCTTCCTGACAGAAACATCTGCCACAGCATGTTACTTTAAACCATCATGTAGTGCCAAATGAGCAAATAACTGCAGATCTAGGACCTAACCCCCGCCCCCCCCGGCAATGAATCATATACAGAAAAAGATAGGCATTCTTTAAACTCCTTTTCTACATTGGCGGCTGGTGACTTCAAGACATGGTGTGGGGGCTGCAGGAAGCAAATGAATTGGTAGGGCTAATTGGAATGATGTAGGATAGTTTTTTGACAGGTAAATGATCATCAGTTGTAATCAGTAAATTTCATCCACAGACTGCCTCAGTACTCATTCATTACTGTCGCTTTATGGACAAACACAGGTGCACACACACACACACACACACACACACACACACACACACACACACACACACACACACAAACAGAGCCACAAGCACATACAAATATCCAGCCAGCTAAAAACCTGCCTCTAAAGACATGCACTCATGTGCGTGCCCATATGCCCACACTCACACACACACACACGCAGATTGAAGAATGGAAGATGGAAATCTCAGCTAAAGGCAGCCTCAGATACCACTATAGGTATAAATAAAGGAGTAATTCTACCAAGGACTGAAACTCCAATGCCTGTCATTATTTTCATTAATATTGTAAGTTTCAAGTATTTAATTGCAGGAAGTGTTACTGTTTCTTTAAGGATTTTAATGATTTTAATCATGTGACTGCATTAATTTTGCACATAAAGAAGTGTTTTTCTTATTCACATTAATTCTGATGGAGTCCAGAATAATGAGGATGAAAGCATTTAGCTTCTAATAAAATATCTGAATTTGCAGCAAATGGGACTGTATTACATTTCTTTTTGGTGCTTAATTGCTGCTTGCTTTTTCACCTGTGGTTATGTGAACACTTGTATTGCTTTCTTGGGGGAAAAAGCATCAATGCTAAGAAGAACAGACCAAACCAGTCCACGGGTGGTACCATCCGCACTGATAGTCTTCTGGGACTCTCTATTTTTCATATTCTCCTACCCCTCAAACCCCGGCTCTACACTCCGTGTCATGGGCGGTCCCCTAACAGCCCCCTCAAGTCCACACCACATTCCTCCCACTCCCCCATCAGGTGGCATACCCACACATTTCTCTACACACACACTGATACCCAAGCATAGTATGACTCTCTACCTGACTCCTCCACCTTTGTCCATGCCCTTCTTTGCTTACCTTTGGAGGCAGGGACTCATACGTTACGTGTTAATATTAGAATTATCACAGCATGACTCTCATCCTTCCCGGTTCCCCCATATTTTTAATAATATATATTTTTTTTTTTTTTTTTTGCACACAATCCCTTTTTGCACACGATCCCTATTAGTATGCACACGGCAAGACAAGACTATTACTGTCTGACCAATTTACCTTATGTAACTGCGATTGTAATGTTAATGAAAATGCACACAGCACTCTGCCTGTTCACACTTTACTATTGGAAAGGAACTGTTGTTAATTTAAATGGCCTGCTAGAACTAATGTATTTAAAGGAAGTGAAAATGGTTGCTCATAGTTATGAAACATGTCTTTCTGAAGAAGATTTGATAATAAATAATACACTAGTGCTAAAGTACTACAAGAGTTGTTGGGGTGATTTACTATTTTTTGAATGCTGTTATTGTCATGAAGTTCATTTCTTAGTTAAAATTTCTTCTCTTCGTTCATTTTTTTGAGTGCGGTTAATTTTAGTTGTAAGTCTTCTGTTCTGCATGACAGTGTGGCAGGAAACATACCACCCAGCTCAGGCTCTAGTAGCCAACTGAAGACAGAAGCAACCAGGAACAGGACGCCAATTGATCTAACAACAGTTCTTACAAAATTATCGGAAGGAATTTGTTTGGTGCAGGATCTCTTCGAGGACCTAAACAGCAGACCTCTAACACCTACAAATGAAAGGATCACCAGGGACCACACTGAGCCCCCAGACCACTCTGAACCCAGGGCCACAATTAACAACAGAACTGGGACAGAAATAAGGACCACATAGGCTCTAGACCTGATACTCATGCAGATGGAAATTACTCCCTTCCATTGCCCGGTCCAGAATACAACAGTAGAAATGGAGTACAGTCAAAGCACAGGGGTCTCACGGAGCACCAGGTCTCTGATTACCAGATTCGAGAGACTGATTAAAACATACAAAAACCTGGAGCATGACAACTTCTATCTGGAAAGGTGTTTAGAGCTGGATATAGTCCCACAAGGTCTCAGATGTAACAAATTTCCTAACAGGACGACTCCAAACTCTCAGCTTCACAAAGAACTGGTCAAAATATATAATGACTCTGGGCTAGCAGCTATCAAAGCCCTCATCCAAAGCAATACTGAGAGTATGGCCACCTACAAGTCTCAAATAGATGATCTGCAAACACGCATCCTGCAGGATCCCACATTTATTGACTTCGCAGAAATGTGGGACAATGTACCGCACAAAATTACTAGACATGTGGCGACACTGATTGTATGCAAGAAAGGTAAATTGCTTAGGGACATTAAACAATATGAGGAAGGAAAAGCATACCCAATCAGGCCCACATGCTCCTTAGACACACGGAGAAGGCAAGACAGATATCCCACAACCAACCCGTTGTCCACAACTGACCTAAGGCCTACGACAGAATTACAAGAACCCACAAATAGACCAAACATACCAGAGGTGGATAGACTCCTCATCACATCCAGCCCACTAGCAGGGTGTAGTTCCCAGATGAGGGTACATACTCCTCCTAGGGGACAGCCAAGACCACAGACACCTCTCCAGAATCAGCCGACACAGGGAGATCCAGACACCAGTGAATGTGACCACCACGACAATGAGGGCAACAACAACACAAACTGCATGACACCGGACAGTGCGATCAATCAAGGAGAGGTTTATCAGACCCCACCAATGAATGACCAGTCTTCCAACAACAACACAAGTGGCAACAACAATTTTTTTATCTTCAGCAGGACTCACAACCAGAACCAGGACTTATACCAGGTTCAGACCTGGGGGTAATGAACAAAACTGGAATCACAACACCAACAATATTGAGGGAAGGAGGGGGTACAACATTCACAGGGGAAGAAGGAGAGGGAACGGGATACAGTACTAGTATTACTGGGATGGGCCACCCTGATCATTTCCTCATTCACTGATACCAGCACCTGATAGCACCGACATGAGGTCCCCAGCAGGGAGAGGTGACATCTTTACACTCACCACACAAGTTTTCTCAGAAAGCCATCATAAGGTACTGAAGAAAGGCTTTTCTTTTATCCCGGTGCAGAGAGCCAACACGGCAGATGTTATCCTGGATCTCAAGTGCTACCTGAGAAAGTTACAACTAAAATTAGATATACAACAACATGAAGAGGAAAAAGATGAAAGCTCAGAGGATAACGACATACCCCTTACCATGAAGAGCCTGTACACTCCTGCACTCTCCAACACACTGAGCCTCTTTGCGAGTACCTGGGAAAGGGATATCAGGAAAATCTTTCTGATAAGCCCTCAGCAAAGTGGCACAACCTGAACAGGGAAGAAAGACACGCTTGGAAGGAACTGAGTCAGGACAAATCCCTACGAATCATGAAGGCTGACAAGGGATCTGGGATAGTAGTGATGGAGCAGGAGAGATATATCCAAACACTTGAAGCATCCCTCATGGATAACCAGTTCTACAAAAAGGTCAACATCAACCAGGTACAACAAAACTTTAAACAAATTGACAACCTACTATTGGAACTGTACCTCAGGGATGAGATCTGTCAAAACGAAAAAGACTTCATGCAGGTCATGACACCCAGCCTTGGAAAATTTTTTGGAATCCCCAAGGTTCACAAAAACCCAGAAAATCCACCTTTCCACCATGTGGTATTGAACCGAAGGACAAAAACAGAAAAGATTTCACAATATGTGGACCACATCCTCAACCCCATTGTACAGAACCGCAAATACTACACCAAGGTCTCCAGGGCTTTTCTAAATGACATCTCCAAACTAAAGCTGGATGGAGGGGAATATTTACTGGTCACCCTAGATGTAGAAGCACTCTACACAAACATCCCCCATGCTAATGGAATGACCCTCACCAGACAGTATTTGAACAGGCACTCCAACCTAAGCCGGACTAAGAATAATACTGTATGCAGGTTAACTGAAGCAGTATTAAGAAAAAAACTTCTTTAAATTAAATGGAAAGATTTACCACCAACAGAAAGGGGTAGCCATGGGGTCCAAAATGGCCCTGGCATATGTGAACTTAGTCCTGAGTGCCTGGGAAATGGATAAGGTTGAATCACTGCCCGGGTTCAACAACACCATAATGTACAGGCGTTATACTGATGATGTCTTTTTTGTCTGGAAGGGGGATAGACTTTCTCTGAACAATTTTCTGGAAACCCTTTTCCAGAGTCTGGACTTCTTGACCCTCATGGTATGACATATCAGAACCACCACTCAGTTCCTGGATATCCGCCTCACTATAGACCCGGAAAGTGGACAGTTTGGCTCCAACATCTACCACAATCCCACTTTCCGGAATAACTATCTAGAGTTCAGCAGCCAGCATCCCCATTTCATGAAAAACAATATTGTAAAAGGACAATTCATCCGGTTATCCAGACTCATTTTTAGGGATGAGGTTTTCATCAAGGAAGGTTTTTACCTCAGAAACTTATTCTTAGAAAGGAAATACCCATAGTATTTAGTGGACAACCTGTTCCAAGAGATCATACAGCACAGACACTCCAGGTACCCACCAATCCTAGAAAAGGGATTCACAGCAAGGGCACAGAACAGACCGAAAAAAAGGACTGGGTGTCAAGTTTCCCCCTTCCAATGTCCACAAATATATTCAGAATCAGAGGGGTCCTCACCAGCAATTAGGACATCTTGGAAGGAGAAAAAGGTCTGACAAAGTCACTTGGAACATCCCCGAACTTCTGTTTCAGACAAACCTCTTCTTTTGGTGGTGCGTTCAAGAGGACTAAAACCCCGTCCCCACAGAATGAAATATCGACAGAACCTGGAATGTCTGACTGCTGCAAGTGTGTCGCCTGTGTACACATATGAAAAGACAACAACGTCATCTTCCCGCACTGCAACAGAACTGTCTGTCTACATGATCACTATGACTGCAATACAAAAAAATGTAGTCTACTACGCTTTCTGCGAACATTGCAGGAATTTCTATATCAGCAAAACAAACAGAAAGCTGAGTAACCATATTAAAGAACACACTGCAGCA